>NC_051222.1:7467135-7717135 GCF_015220715.1 Pygocentrus nattereri | reverse complement strand
GTGTAACAGTCATTAGTAGTTACATTGTTCATGTGTAATTACACAGTTATTAGCGACACTACATAGAAAGTGGGACTGAGAAGACTTCTGATCCACAATGTATCAAGAAGATAACCTTGTTTAATTACAAGAGGAAAACTGAAGTTGCTTTACAAAGGCGATATGTTTGTAATACATGTGTAATACTGAGTGTTTTCCACATGTAATTACACAGTTAGAGACCAACTTACCACTGAAGCACCAATATTACAGTCCTGCTCCCATCCACATGTAAAAGCTGCTGGACTCCCCTGTTATTGCGCCAAGCCTGAACAAAGGACACTGGTAGTGACAGGAGAAGGAGTTCTAGAGGCCAGCAGAGGGCAACCATTCTCTAAATGGCAGTGAGACCGAGGTCCTGACCCTCAGAAGTTGGCAAGTGCTCACAAGGAAGGCGTAAAAGGTCATGCTCTGGTTGCTAAAAGTACAAAAAACATTTGAACAACTGAACGAGAAACAAGTGCAGCTCACAAAGCGGAACAGATGGTACGCGTGACAACTGACGGCAAGACTGTAAACGGGAAAAATAAACGAATAGACAGTTTTTCACCAGATGGAAGTCCAACCATTTCAATATATTACTGAAAAAACAGCACTCGGTCTCTACTGGCAGCCTTCCATCTGCTCCCCAGCATGGAAACAACTGGCTAAGATCAAGACATCTGGATGCATCTTCTCAGAACACAGTAAGCATGGAGGGGCTTCTGCCATGCTAAGTGAGGGGGCTTTTCAAGTCACTTCTCAAGAAAATGAATTCTAACTTTGGGTTTCAGTTTTAAGGAGAGTTTCTCTCAACCAAACCAATGGGTGCCGCGTGTACTTTGACCTGTATAATTAAAAACATGAAAATAGTATAAATTTAAATATTGAGAATCAAATCTCAGAATCGACTGAGCTTACTGAACCTGAAAATGTGGAGGATTTTTCATTGGATGGGGGAAAAAAATGGTGGGAAGGCTTTGCTTTGGATAGAAAAGGAAGGCTTCTAATAAGATGTAAATGAATGGAAAGATGAAATGGAAGATGGAATGAAAGGAAAGCCTTTTATTGGACTGAAAAATGGAAGGAAGGCTTGGTGGCTTGAAAACTGGTGGTAAAGCCTTGTATCGGATGGCAAAATGGTAGGAAGGCTTTTTTTTGGCGGGAAAACTGCTAGCAAAGCTTTCCACTGGATGGAATAATGGTAGGATGGCCTTTTATTGGATACAAAACTGGCAAGAAGGCAATCTAACGGGACATTGGCAGAACGGCTTATAGTTGGCTGGAAAACTGGTAGGAAGACCTTTAACAGGATGGAGAAGAGTTAGGAAAGCTTTCTTTTGAATGGAAAACTGGTAGGAAGGCCTTTTATCCAATGGAAAATCATTTGTAAGGCTTTTTGTTGGATATAAAAATCAGGGGCCCTAAACAAGCTCCTACTTGGGGAAACGTTCATGTTTCATTCATGGTCATCAAGGAACAAAGTGCGATAAATAGAATTGAAGCCAAAAACAATAAAAAAGAAATCTAACTACAAAAAATGAGAAGCAGAATCTTTACACAACTGAATTGTCTGTATAAATAAAATATCACGAAATCGATAAATGCCAGATGTGTTTGTGCCAGGATCATGACTGATGCATAATAATTGTAATAACACCAATGATTGAGTGGTTCTGGGGCCCCTAAATGCCTGCCCGTTCTACTTACACCAAGGCCTAGGGTAGCTTTATATTGGATGGGAAGATGGCAGGAAGGCTTTTCATCGGAAAAACCAGCAGTACTTCAGCTCACAAATAAAGAGCGCAACCTCTAAATGAAAAAGCACTTACAAGTAATTGATGCTACCCAGTGCTGTTGGGATTGCGGAACTCTTCGGGGTCCGATTACCGATTGGGGTTACAGGCTGAAGCAGGTAATCGTCGGCCTTAAAGAGAACACGTTTTGAAAATAGCCTTCCCAAGACAGCGGGCCTCCAACGAATCCATGGCTGAGATAATTCACTCCTAATCTCCCCACTTGACTTAAAAGCACAGGTCTTGTTAGCAAATCAGCGCCTGTGGTTAAATTACCCAGCTGGGTGCGCTGCGTTTATTACAAACGCTAGAATTTTACACGAGTTACCTTCAAATTATGAAAAGAAATGTGCTCTGGATCGGAGAGCGACGTTCTTCAGCTGAAGGCGAGCACTAGAACACATGATTACGCTCTCCTAAAACACAAGAGACACACAATTATGATCCATCAAGGCTTCGAGACGCCCTCGCAAAATGGGAGGTGACGGGCTGCGTCTGACAAGTTGATGCGCCGCGTTTCTTGCCCAGACAAGAAGCCTGGCTTCGTTTGGAGAGGGCCATTCCGGCTCGCTTCCATCTAATCAAGATGGGCCCGTTCATTAAGACAATTAATTAGCGTGGCGGGCGGCTGTGGAAATTGATAATAATAATAATGATGGCAGCGGCGATCGCTGATTGGCGGAGGCGGCGGGGACCCAGGTGCGGCTGTGGCGTTTTTAATTGCGGTCGAGAGCGGGCGGGCCGCTTTGTTTATTAGTCGTATCCGCTGTAATTGACTCGGCAACCTCCTCTCGGACGGGAGGTGCGTGCGCGTGACCGGCCGCTTGTGGGAAGAGTTAGCATAATCAGCCAGGAAGGCCTGATAAGCACTCTGGAGCACAAACAGAAGGCGGTACAGCAGCCAGGTGAGTGTGCCTGATCGCTAATGAGGATGATCCGAGGCACTGGCATACTCGGAAAACACATGCAAGTGGGTTTCTCTCTTTGTATGATGGGTTTTTTTAGTGCAGCTTAACGCTACAGCGCTACACCTCACCAAACCCTAACCTCCACCTTAAGCTCAACAACCTTCCACTTTTCTTATAAAAATGACGTCTTTTTGAAAAATATATCTTTATGGAGAGCAGTCCCATCAGGTTTGGCCTGAATAATGCAGACACTTAAACTTAAGTAACTCAGTATTTTGGTATTTTTTATCCTTTAACTATCTAGGTCTATACCTTTACACATAAAAAAACCATCTTCAGAACTGGGTCGGCTCTTAGGCACAGTTTTGGATTGGGTTAAATGGAGGCGGGCACCATTTCTCTGGCCGAGCAGATGTTTTTTAGTACCTGCTGTTACCAATCCTGGCACCATACTGAGTAACCTACTAAGAATGAAACAATTGTTCGTCTAAATAAGCGCAATGTACCTTAACAGTTAAACTGCTGAAATCTAGCTGATTTTAAGTGAAGTGCACTAGCGAACTATGCGAACATTGGTTACCTTGGATCGAGAAGAGTGGGCTTTGTTCCACACCAGAAAAACGCTTCTTTATACCTGCAAGTAAAGTATGTTTCATAGTTTTGATCCTTATCTGTCTTTTTAACAATATTCTCTTTAGCACAGAAACACTAGGACTCATATCTGAGGCTAATGTATCCAAGGAGGTCATTATTTGCATTGTTGGAGTCTTTTTTGGCTGGTTGGCTGGCTGAGCTGTAGCTGAATGTCCTTTAAAGCCAGACATATGCCATTGTGTCTTTGGTGACTCACTGTAGGTTTGAATATACCATTATGTTTGGACAAAGCCTATGGATTTATATGCCCACACTGTATTAAAACGCTCAGGCCTGTTGATCTGCTGTGTGAAACACGGCCTCTAGAGACAGCTCTGTCTACAGACAATGATCAACAAAGCTGTTTCACTCAAAATAACACGCTGTGCACCCGAGTATTGAGCGAATATGCTGAGAAACTGAGCTGCAGCAGCTTTGCTAACTTGTGCCACACTGCAGTGAAACTAAAAGCAGGCAGTGATGGATGTGGTAGGACAATATGGTCTCTCTATGGCCTGTATTACAAAGACACTAAAAAATTTATTAATATTTACACCTTGCAATTCTGTTCAAACAAAGTTCAGCTTATATGGACTCTGGTTCTGCATTTCTTGTGGAGTCTCACAAGGTTCATTCTTAGGGCCATTGCTTTTCTCTTTGTACTTCTAGGTAATGTCATCAGGAAACATGTCATTTTCATAGCTACGCTGATGATATGCGACTCTACACTTCCATTCCTTGTGAAAATCAAGATTCTCTTGACAGGCTTACCAGCTGTGCATCACACATTTCTCAGGAAATCAAGAAAACACAGAAATACTGATCTTTGGTGCTAAAATTCACAGACAGCTGCTTTGTGAGAAACTAGGATCTTATATCAAATTAGAGCTGGTTAATTTTAAGCCATCCACATCAAATCACCTCACAGCACCAAATTGCATCGCTTTTCATGTGACCACTGATTCGAAAGGGGCAGAGATGTCTGGGAAATCATGCATGGGAGCACTTTGAATTACGGCTATATATGCAACAAAATCTATGATTTAAAGACTGTGAAATTCAGGTAATTAACAACTGACAATGTCAGCCAGTAAAGCACCATTTAAGTAAAACTAGCGCAGGAATACAATGTAAATACTATATATATATATATATATACACACCCTTTGCAGCTACAACAGCTTCAACTCTTCTGGGAAGGCTTTCCACAAGGATTAGGAGTGTGTTTATGGGAATTTTTGACCATTCTTCCAGAAGCACATTTCTGAGGTCAGACACTGATGTTGGACGAGAAGGCCTGGCTCACAGTCTCCACTCTAATTCATCCCAAAGGTGTTCTATGGGGTTGAGGTCAGGCCAGTCAAATTTTTCCACACCAAACTCGCTCATCCACGTCTTTATGGACCTGCTTTGCGCACTGGTGCACAGTCATGTTGGAACAGGAATGGGCCGTCCCCAAAACTGTTCCCACAAAGTTGGGAACATCCATCCATCCACCCATTTTCTAAGCCGCTTCTCCGTCAGGGTCGCAGGGGGATGCTGGAGCCTATCCCAGCAGTCTTTGGGCGGAAGGCAAGTTGGGAACATGAAATTGTCCAAAATCTCTTGGTGCTGAAGCTTTAAGAGTTCCTTTCACTGGAACTAAGGGGCCGAGCCCAACTCCTGAAAAACAACCCCACACCATGATCCCCCCTCCACCAAACTTTACACTTGACACAACTCAGTCAGACAAGTACCGTCTCCTGCCAACCGTCAAACCCAAACTCATCCATCGGCTTCCCAGACGGAGAAGCGTGATTGGTCACTCCAGAGAACTCGTCTCCACTGCTCTAGAGTCCAGTGGCGGCGCTTCACACCACTGCATTCCACGCTTTGCATTGTGCTTGGTGATGTAAGGCTTGGATGCAGCTGTTCGGCCATGGAAACCCATTCCATGAAGCTCTCTACGCTGTTCTTGAGCTGATCTGAAGGCCACATGAAGTTGGAGGTCTGTAGCGATCGGCTGAGTTGCTGAGCTCCTGAGAGCGACCCATTCTTTCACTAATGTCTGTAGAAGCAGTCTGCAGGCCTGGGTGCTTGGTTTTATACACCTGTGGCCATGGAAGTGATTGGAACACCTGAATTCCGTGATTTGGATGGATGAGTGAAACACACTCCTAACCTTGTGGAAAGCCTTCCCAGAAGAGTTGAAGCTGTTGTACCTGCACCGGGTGGGCCGACATCATATTAAGCCCTATGGATTAACAATGGCATATCACTCGAGTTCATATGAGTGTGAAGGCAGACCAGCAAATTATTACTTTATATATATATGTGTGTGTGTGTGTGTGTGTGTGTGTGTGTGTATATATATAAAACACAATATATTACATAAACAACCCTTACGGCACTCAGAGCTCGGAGCCAAGCAGACCCCTGCAGTCCAAAACATGATTTTTTTTCCCACTTTTCCTCTCTCAGCGAGAGCCAATCTTCAATAAAAGCATGAAAAAAAGAAGCGGCAGGGCTGAAAAAATGAAGAAAACTGGAAAGAAAGAAAAATGGCAGGAGGACAAAATGAGAGTAGTAGAAAGCTCAGAGAAAAAAAGCTGTGGTGGGAAGGAGGACGAGCAAAATGCTCACTGGTCTCTTGCTCATCTCGCCGTCTGGGCCGAGGAGGAGATAAGACTTCGATTGTGGCTCTTCACAGGACGACAAAAGCTGCAGGGAATAAAGTGCAGCCCAGCAAAGTTCCTCACGCTACAAACATCCACCTCCCCTACAGAGAGAGGAGTGAGCAGCTGGCCTTCAGCTCGGACTGACTCCCACTCAGTCGGCACCGCCTGGATGTGAAGCAGAACTCAGTCAATCGGGTTGATTACGTTTATATACCAGATATAGTTTTAGTTTAGTTAGAGTTTTAGAAACAGCGATTTCAAAAGAAAGTGCAAATGAAATATCTCACTAACCAACTAATACTGCTAGAATATTATATATATATATATATATATATATATATATATATATATATATAAAAAATACAAAATTGTAGATACAAGGTTTTGTTACATATTTGTTGTTATATACTTGTTTATACTGTAGTATTTTTATTTTTTTATTATATATATTTTTACATATATAGAACAAATCATGTTTACATTTTTAAAATAATAATAATTGTTGCTGTTATTATTATTATTATTAAATCCTTTTTTACATAATTAAGTTTATTATTTTACAAAATATCACTCTATAAACCATCCTTTTTTATTAGTCATGAAGTCAATTAATTATTCTTATTTGTACAGTAATTATTCATATTATTCTTATTGTTTAACTAATAATACTGCAAAAATGTATCAATTCACAATTACATTAAATTTAGAAGAACAAAAAAGACCCTTTTTTTTACAATTTTATAAATAAAAAGAATACTACTAATAATTTAAACAACTATAACATAATTACTTTCATAATTTTATAAAATATTCTAAAAGCTAAGCTTTGTATTCATCTTAGTCATATATAAACTAATTATTATTACAGTTTAACACCAAGTGTTATTATTCTTAAAACACACTGATATTCTATTTTTATTTTTATTTTTAATTGTCATCTCTATTAATATTACTAATGGATGAGGACTAACAAAAAGTAGTGGTAACAGTAGACTGGACAATTACCTTTTTACCCTTAAAATTATTATTATTATTATTATTATTATTATTATTATTATTGTTGTTGTTGTTGTTGTTGTTGTTGTTGTTGTTGAAAACTAAGGAAGAAAACAAATGTAATGCCAAATATTATTCTAAGATTTAAAAAAACATAGTTCTAATATGGCTAAATAATTCAACTAATATTCTTTTTCAAAAATAATATATTTTATTATCATTGCCATCATTGTTAGTATTCATATTAATATTATTTTTTATTAATTTTAATAACATATCCAATGGATGGCAATCAATAAAATGCAGTATATAAGTATATATAACAGTAGACAGTTATCTTTTAATACACATCTATTTCATTATTATTACCAAAGCGGAAGCAACAACAAGAAAGTATAAGTATAGTCACAAAAACAACAAAATAAAAGAAACCTGGTTTAATTCAAAGTGAACAGTAACCTCACCAACACATGTGTTATGACTGTAATAAGCAGAAGTGGGACAGTGGAGTAAAAACACAGGTAAAAAGACACACATCATAAATATGGCCAGCCCAGTCCTGCTGGACTGTCCTAATGATGCACTTTATAAGGCTATTCTTATGCAAATGGCTCCTGTCGGGGGGTTTAGTGGACATAAATAATGAGCGTTTAATGACTGCGCTGATTATCTGATTACAGAACCAGCGGCTGATGGACAGACAGAAGACTGCTGTCCAGGAGAGCTGTGAGGTCTCACCAAGTGGATTACACCCAGAGACCAGACACAATCTGATATTTGTCACAGCTCCGAAGTTCAGTCTGAGGAGTTGGTTGTACTTTCTACTTCTCACAATGGAAGTAATGCCAACTTCCATTTGGCGCTCACAACTCAATAAAACCTGACCCCACGTCTCAGTTTTGATGTTCTAGTGCAAACCTTCTTCATTTTACGTCCATCAGTGAGGCTTCCTGACAGCTACACATCCTTTCAGACCCATAGCACTGAGTGGAAAGACTACATTTAAATTTATGCCATTTGGCAGATGCCACTTACAATTTGATCATTTTACAGGTAGGCGAAGGTACTGTTAGGAGTCTTGCCCAAGGACTCTTACTGGTACAGTATAGTGCAGGGTGCTTACCCAGGTGGGGGATCGAACCCCAGTCTACAGCGTGGAAGGTAAAGGTATTACCCACTGCAGTGTTGTTGCAGTGCAGTGTTGCAGTGCAACAGTGTTGGTGTCTAACAGGTCTTCCAGGTGGTTGTTAGGAGATCCAGTTTTTCTAGCGCTTTCACTCATTTTTTGAACTCCAGTTTAAGCCAGTTTAGGTGCACATGTGAAAGAAATGTGCATGGCAGCTGAGGTCAGTCTGGGTAGCTGCTTAGGTCTGAAATTAAAAAAATCAAATCTGCTTGAAAACAAGGGATTCTAGCTACTTTTTACATTTACTTGCATATATTCTAATGACATATGGCGTTTTGCCAAGAAAAATCGTTTTAAACAATGTGCCTGGGGGCCTAAGACTTTTTCACAGCACTGTATATTAAGGACTAACATGGAAAGAAACATGGGACTTCCTAACGAACAAACAAGATCATGCCTTTACTATCAAATAAACCAAACTATATAAGGAAAGACTGGTCATTGTATGCCTTAGATGACCAGTCGCTAATGGATGTTTATCAGATGTTCTCTGGAACATCTGAGGAACGTTTCACCAGCGATTTCAACCACTTTTGTATGTTATTAAAAGGAAACTGGGATGGGAACAAAGTCAATCTGAGTGGTTTTGATGTGAAATGGTTCAGTGTAGAGAAACAGCCTCAGATGTCTTTACAGTGGTGGTGATGGGAACCAGGGGTTCTATACGTAATAGTGATTGTAAAATAGTGGCAAATCTGAAATATTTGGCCTTCCCTGAAAAAGATGTCATCTTGATGGCAGCATATGTTACCAAAACATGTATCTATCATTCAGCATTAATGGCGCCTTCACAGAAGTGCCTGTCACCCATGTCATTTGCATTAATGCCCCCCTACACCTTCATAAACTACCATTTGAACTACACACTGATAACAAGCTGAGTGGTCTTTAGCCCAGGGAACAGTGTCTCCATGATTTCCAAAAAAAACTTTTTAAATGTTGATTCGTCAGACCTCAGAAATCTTTTTAAAAAGCATTAAGATTTCTTAGTTTCAACATTTAAGCCATTTTATTTATTATCCAAAATTACTAGTGAACCTACACGTGACGTCTCAGTTTTTCTATGTAATAATGATGGTAAAATAGCAGCAAATCTGAAAAAAGTTCTCTTTAGAGACTCCCAACACTCGGCATGTACCTCTCCACCAAAAGTGGACCTCAGGGATGTTTCTCAAAGCTATCGTGAAACAACACCTCAGACATCAGGCACAGAATTCATTACCATTTCCTGTAAGAACTTTCTTGAGGGAGCTTGACCTCTGGTCTGGTTCCTTGGCAGGTTTCTCCAGATTGCCGTTTTTCACATATTAGCTAACTCGTTATATCAGAAAATAAAATGTCAATGAATGGCAGTAAGGATGGCCTACTTTGGTTTCTAACTTCATAATTTGAGCAAACAGATATGGCTGCCCAAGGTAAAGACCTCCAGTGGCATCATTCTGGACTGTAGGCACTCAAGCAAGACTAGCATTCCCATATAGGCTAACAAGAAGTAGCATGATCAGCTAAAAACAAGTCTTCTGAAGTGATTTTGGAAAGTATTCCACAGACACACATCAGTCATACACATAGTAGTGGAAATCAAATGGAAAACTAGGTGGTAAAGTAGGCCAAAACGCCTCAGAGGTACCACTAAGGGAATGAATGATTCCGAGGCCTGAAGCTCTCAGTGATTTCAAACCAAGATCTCAATACTCTTTGGCAAACTGATCTAACTTGTCATCACTAGTGTGAATCATCTTTCTCTTCATCTCAAAGTGCAACTCGATGAGCTCTTGTCTACAGCTGGTTGAGTAGCATTAGCCAGGCCAACCAATCAGCAAACCCACAATGCTCGAATTCTCACTGGCTCCCGCAATCAGCCTCCATTCATACTCGCCTCATCGCTCACTCAACCGACGATGAAGACGTTGAAAAAGTAGCGGTGTTGAAAGCAGCCGGGCTGCGAGGGACGCTAAATTGCTTCCACTGACGCGCGTAGGTGGCGGGCTAATGTGCTTATCAGTATGCGGGGCCTAACAAAAATACCAAATCTGAATTTGTGATGGAATCAGACGGAGTTCATCCGACACGGGACTGACACCAGAGCCGGCATATTCATTAGCGGCCTTTGATGGGGGTCTCAAACGATCTCGATTGCGCATTAGCCTTTTCGAGCACAAGCACAATATTTCCATCAAACTTTAATGAGCTTTCAAATTAGCGCTAATTAGCATTACAAATGCATTATTTGTGCCACATAAAACATTACCAAGATCACCAAGACTTAGTCCCACAAAGAGGGGGGGGAGTAAAAATTCATTACAACTGTTTAGCTAAGGTATGAAATGAATCCACTGCCAATATGTGGCACAATTTCCAGATGCTAAACAGATTAGCGCCTGTATTAGCTTAAAAGCTGGCTAATTAAAAGGGAAATTAGCTGAGGTGGACGGAAGTTATTAGGTTTGCCTTTATTGGGTTTTCTGTGAAATGGATTTTTTAATTTAAAAACGCTTTTGTCCTTAAACGCCACATGTGATCCGAAAGCTTCTCTCCATAAAAACGGGAATGCCTTTCTTCCAAGGTTTGGAACGTTTCTGGTGTCCACGATGACTGTGAAGGAAGTTCTGGGAGGAACTATGGTTGTTGGAAACTTTGAGGAACCGGCATAACCTAGGTTCCATATTCCATTCATGAGGAACAAGATCTGAAGACAGAATGCTGCTGGTTGTAACCGGACAAAAAGCAAAAATACTAAATGTAACATTGATGTCTGCTGATCGCTCGCATAAGTGGATAAATTAGCATCACTTTTAGCCTAGTTCTAACTAGACAACAGCAAACCCAGATACATCTACCTGCTAGCTTTATAAGGACCCCTCTGATCCACCCTCGGACCACCAAATAGCCATTTGATCTCCCAAAATAAATCTGAAATAATGCACATGGCCTTTTATTTTGGACAACAAACTAAGATATAAATGACCTGCTAAAATCTGTTTTATTTATGATATTGCTGTTGAAAACAATTATTAAACTTAAAGAAATTATTAAGAAACTAAAGACTGTGAGTAGAAAACGAGCAAATAAAAATGCCATTTTGCTTGACCACCAATGGGCCACCAGGAAGAAGCCAGCGGGCTGGCAGCTTTACCATCAGTGGGCCAACAGTGGCCCACTATCCTCTGACTATCTAGGTTAAGGAAGACTTGTAGGACTGATATCCGCTGTTAAGTATCACTCTCAGGCTGGCTGAGCGGAAAGACAGGAACATTTAACACTGATATCTACTGTAATCTAGCATAAGAGTGCAAATTTAATATTAGCGTCACTCTTACGTTGGTTTAGTGGGCAAAAGCAAAGCAACTTCTAAGATCAACAGGTAACCAGGTAAAACCAGATTGTGGAGCCTGGCTGGCTTCAACTGCACAAAAGCAAACAAAAACCTGGAACACTGATATCTGCGGTTAGCTAGCATAAGCGGTCAAATATCACACTGGCATAATTCAGAGGCTGGTAACTAAAAAAATAAATAATAAAAAATAAATAAATAAAATAAAACAAAGCAATATTTGTAGCATCGATATCCGCTGTTAGCATAGGTGGCGAAATATATCAGCAATACTTTTATGAGCGGACAAAATTTGGGCTGTGCCATACTGGTACACTGAGCCAGCCCAGATTTAATCTTGTTGGGCAGTCTGAAGGTTAGGGAACTGGCCCTGTGACCGGAAGGTCGCCGGTTTGATCCCCAATGCCGACAGTCCATGACTGAGGTGTCCTTGAGCAAGACACCTAAACCCCAACTGCTCCCTGGACGCTGCGGATAGGACTGCCCACTGTGTGTGTGTGTGTGTGTGTGTATTGACTAGTGTGTATGTGGCGTTTCACTTCACGGATGGGTTAAATGCGGAGGTGGAATTTCCCCGTTTGTGGGATTAAAAAAGTATCACTTAACTTAAAAAGCAAAGCATCACTTGTATCTGTTCTTAGCTGTGGTCAAACATCATACTAGCATCAGACTTAGGCTGGCTGTAATCTATCAAAAGCACTCGAATGCCATTGTAATGATTTCTAAACCAAACGATTCATCCTTGAAGATATCCGAATTAGAAATATCTTGCGCAAATAAATTCCAAATGCCATTCTCGCCCCGATAAACGGTCGCTTAAATATGCGCATGCACAGATTTGTCGGATCAAGCGGTCAAGAACGAGGAAATGAATGGAGAAAAGAGGGAGCGGGCGAGAAGAGGAGGCAAGAAGGGAGGACAGGGTAGGCGAGGAGGAGTGATGAAATGTTTAATTGACTAAGTGAAGCACTCTAGAGGTGCCCGCCCGGCGCAACCTTTCAACCCTGCAGTCCGGGGGGACGGCGGCTACAGCACCTCCGCGCAGGAACATCGTTCATCATCCCGCGCTGAATATTTATGAGCTGGGCCCGGGGGTCAAGCCCATCGCCATCGCTTCCCGCCGCAGGTTAACGGGCCTCCGAGCAGAGGGTGGGGCCGTGGGCCGATCCCATCGCCATGGCAACCTCACCCTCGTCAACTTCAAGAGGGAGGGCGGTTTAATGACTCCCACTCACAGGCCTTGTATTATGGTAGATTAGCATTTAGCAGTGTCCTTTCAAGCAGAGTGTCCTATAGATGCTAAAGGTCATGTTAGGAAACAAAACCAGCGCTAAGGCAACTAATTCGCTCCATTTAGGGTTGCAGCAGTGAGGAAAGAGAACGGGCTGGAAAACAGGCTTTTTTTTTTTCGGAAGGATCGTTTAAACAGGTCACCGGAACTAGCATTGAAAGCACACCTAAATTAATCAGCCCGAGTCGTGCTGCCCGCCGGCGTATGAATATTCCAACTGCGCCGCTTCATCCAGCTCCTGCTGACTAAGTCATTGTAATTCAGCATTCTTTATGCAGCCAGAACCCTGAATATGCATATCGTTAGAATCCATTACCACATTTTAAGACTGCGTTATGCAAAATGGGGACGACTTGAATAAATAGCTTCCCACTTAGCATTTCACAAAGGGTTTGCTCGTGCGTTATGACCCGACTACACGGAGAAACTTAAAGAAAGCAGCCATAATTAAAGGAGCACGCTCAGCCGCTTCTGAGGAAGCCTAAACTCCTTTCTTTTGAACCAGCTGTAAAGTAATTGGCCACTTCCCCAATCCTGACTATAGTCAGGACCAGCTAAGCAGGTACTCACAGTATCAGGCAAGATGCAGTCTTTCCTGGGACCTCTGCTTAACAGGTTTATCCCATGACCTGTTTTGTGTCTTTTGTAACTGACAAAAAGGGTGAGGAACCAAGAGACCATCACAAATTTCAAACCTAATGAGTAGATGCCACTGTGGTATCTACTCCACAGAAACCCCACTTCCGAAAAAGTTGGGAATGATGTGCAAAACATGTAAACCCTAGATTTCATTAAAAAAAATGGTACAAAAACGACAAATCAAATGTTGAAATTGAGAAATTTCACCGATTTCTGAAAAATATTTGCCCATATTGAATTTGATGCCAGCAACATGTTCCAAAAAAGTTTGGATGGGGCAATAAAGGGCTGGTGAAGTTGTTTAACGTGGTTAACTGGGAACAGCTCAATAAAATTTGCATCTCAGAGAGTCTTTCAGAAGTAAAGATGATGAGGGTTCACCACTCTGTGAAAGACTGCACGATCAAATAGTGCAACAATTCAAGAGTAACGTTTCTCAACATAAAATGACAAAGAATGTTTGCTTTTCATCATCTGTAGAAATCTTTGCATGCAAGGGACAACGCCATAAAACAGTATTCGTTGGCTGTGATCTTTGGGCCCTCAGAATGCCCAAATGCAACTTAAAACTCTAAAATGCAGAGAAGAAACATCAACAGGATCCAGAAATGCTGCCACCTTCTCTGGGCCCGAGTTCATTTAAAATGGGCTGAGGCAAAGTGGAAAAGCATCCAAAGTGGAAATTCGTAAAGGAGACTCCGAACTGATGAGCAGCTGAAATAAAAACATTAAGATTTCTCAGTTTCTACATTTGTTGTCTTTGTACTATTTCCCATTAAATATGGAGTTTAAATTATTTGCACATGATAACGTTTTGTTTTTATTTATGTTTTGCAGAGCACCCCAACTTTTTTGGAAATGCGGTTGTACTCAAAATGACTTCTATGTTAGAACATCCAAGGATAGTCAATATGTTTATTATGTTATTCCAAGGTCATTCCAGTTATATTTGAAGATATTTTGGATAGACATTTTTTTGGTAGACATTAGAAGTTCTAATAAGACTCTCTTACTCTCTCTATAATATTATCTAAATCATTCTCTAAAGCGGGCAGTTGTGTACTATGGACAACTAGTAGGAATTTAAATGGCATATTTAGCAAGTGTGTTTTTATTTTTATTTATTTACTTATTAACAGGATTTTAAGATTGAAAGTACATTTGAGTCACTTTTATGGGGTAAGTGACAGCCTGAACCCAGTGGGCCCAATTATACAACCACCAGTGATTTCAGGTCAAAATAATATTAGAATTATTTATAGTAGTTGTTTCGTTTTATCCAGCATGCCAGTTTAAATTTACCCTCAGGTGCGAGTTTCATCATAGCCAAAATATGTATGCCACAAATAAGCAGAGATAACAAGACAAACAGTGAAAACCATGCTAATGTTATCTTTCTTGTTGAATGTCAAAGAATATAAAATATTTACTTTTTATAAACAGCTTAAAGGGGAAAATGGGTTACAGAAAACTACGAAACTACTTTTTTTTTGTTGCAAAAACAAAATGTTTACTGAAAAATTCAAATAATTAGTAAAAAAAACATTTAAAAAATAACAATAATAGCACATGCTGATGTCCAGCTACTTTATGACTATCATATTTATGTTATTACAGCAGTTTATCATCAACATTATAACAAACATTCCACCTCCAGTTTTGTCATTTTTATTTTTTTATAGAATTTTGGAAACGCCAGCTGCCTTTTACAATATATTGAAATTTCATGATGAAAAGTTCAACGGAAACGTTCCAACAATCTTGTTCCATTACCTTCCATTATGAGTTAAGAAAGTTTTTTCCCTCTTAAAAATTAACAATTCGGAGACATGAGGTTTTGACACGGCTGCTACTTAGTTATACAGTTGTTCAGTGATCTAGAAATACTTATGATAGTTTGGGGAAAATATCTAATTGCTAATTTCCTGTCACTGGAATTTAACTAGTCATTATTTTTTTTATAAATGAAGGTCCAGGTTTGATATTTTGTCCAAGCATACCTACATTTTCTGGCCCGAGGCTTAAATATTGTCATTTACTGCTTTTATCTGGTGTTAGGTGTATGGCTGCTTTTGATTGGTCCACCTCATCTACAGGCAGTTCACCAGCTCCGCTATTACGTTACATTTCCACTCTCAAAACCTTAGAAAAGAGTATTGATAATGTAGAATATAACTGAAAACCCATTCATAGCATTGGCTGAATAGCAAAGCTTCAATATTGTAAACACACAGTGTTGCAGCCAGTAAAGCAAAGCCAAACAAGGCCTACGAGCTGAACACAGGCCATAGCAAACATTCCACCAGACAGAGGAAATCGATGGTTTTCTCACTCACTTTCACTGATAACACTCCTCCAGCCCGACTCCTCACTTCCACACACGCTCTCTCACCCACATACAGCACCACCCCAAAACCTGGGACGACCAAAACCGCCTAGTTTTGTTTTTCTCCACGTCCTTACCTTATCCTTGTCTTCCACCAGGTCTGTAAGCAGGTCGTCCGGGTCCAGGATCCCCCCGTCCACATACTCCACGTGGTGCGTCCGCACCAGGAACTCCCCATCCTGTTGGGAACAATGCCTCCATTAGCCCAGTTCCTCTTTCTACTCGAGACGGGAGACTAAGGAGAGCTGACAAGACATTACAAGATACTTCATACTTTTTCATGAATATTTCAGATAAAGGCCAAAGTAAAGGTCAATGGGCAACACATTAGTCATCCAGCCAGTCCAGCCTTAAACCACAGGCTTATTATTTAGTTATTAGGCTCAAAATGATGGCCAAAAAGCACAATTTTCCCATTTCTACAGATGTCCCAAAGTTGACCATCACAGTTCAAGACGGCTACAACTGCATTTAGCTTTACAATGGAATGTTGTGCTTTTGTAGATGACAGCATGTCGTACAGTGGGGCAGAAAACACATAAGCAATGCTTAGCAATGTACTAGCTGCATCAGCTTTGTAGTTCCAATATAAATGTGTGTGTATTTTATATATACACACACACACACACACACACACACACCCATTTGTTGCCTCTGTTGCTATGAGGCGACAGCGTGCCACTGCGCCACCCACATGTATACACATATATACATACATACACATCCCTGCTTGTTATGAAATACATATTGTAGGTGCATATTTTCATATATATATATATATATGCCACTATATTAGGAACACCTTGCTTGTAAAAGGTTGGACCCCCTTTTGCCTTCAGAACTGCCTTAATTCTTCGTGTCAGACTTTCAAAGAGGTGTTGGAAACGTTCCTCAGAGATTCTGGTTGGTTATTTGAGTTCCTGTTGCCTTTCTATCATGTGGAACCAGTCTGCCCATTCTCCTCTGACCTCTGACATCAACAAGGCGTTTCCGTCCACACAACTAAAAATAGGACTTTTAAAACACAGATTTAAATTTTTTGATCCAACATTACAACTTAATGTCATCATTTGTCAATCATCTACAGCTCTGTGTGTCAGTTTGCACAGTTAAAATTCACAAAATATTTGATTTATTGCCTGTAATTACAAAATGACAAACTTCCAAAGTTGCACAGGACTGGCATATTACAACCATCCACTTCAACTTCTCAAGTTCATTATGCAAATTTAAAGTTCAGCTGTACACAGTCGTTTACAGGTAAAAATGACACATCTAGAACGCACTTCTGCACATGTTGCTGCACAATTACTGTTTATTTGTTGAATCTTTCCAAAACAAACACATCAAATGTGCCCGTGCAAAAGATACAGCACATTTTATATTTGGAATAATCTATGTAAAATGTGCCACACACATTTATGCAGACCACATTTTGTTTTATTATTTCTAATATATTAAATATATTAAACTCAATACATTAAATTCAGCGAATAAGCAGTAAGTGTGCATTAAAACGTGCAGTGGTGATGTGCTCTTGGTAGAGGATGCGTTCACTTATTTTCACTTAGAAAATCAACAAACCATGGAATTTGACCAGGGGCACCCAAACGTTTCCATACAATCGTATATTTACTGTCAGCAAGTTTTCAAACTAAAACAAAACTGATCGTTTGACCAGATATGGACTGAAAAATACTCGTTGGAATGAAATGAAAATGGGTCAGTAAGAGCTATAGGGACAAAAGTGGGCCTGAATGTCCATTGGAAACTGCAGCTTTGAAGAAGGGTGTGTTTTTCCTGTTGATCTGCTTCACGGCCGGGTCAGCACGTTGTGAAAGTGCAACAGAACTGCAGTAGAGCAGAGTGAAATCGTCACAGATCCATAAGAACCATTCCGGCCCATTGTTACGATGGACAAGGGCCGTTTCTTTATCGGAGCCATCAGGAATGGGAAGTTTTGCTTACGCCACAATAGCACTGCATTTATAGTGAGCCTTAACTCAGCAGTGCGGACTTCATTCAGTTCTGCGTAAGACAATGGCACAAGCGTCTGGATGAGACTAAGGCCCGATCCCATTTCTTCCTTTAACCCCAACCCCTTGTTCCTGAGCGTCACACTAACCCCTTGGAACTGAGCTACTATGAGTTCACTATGAAACGGGACAAACTCTCTAATTAAATAAATAAATACAGCTACCAGCGCTGCTCTGTAGGTGACCCGGCCTGTCTGCAGTGACCGCAGAGGAGGGTGAAGTTCAGCTCCTCACTGCTGGGCTTTAGTTACACGTAGGGCATCATCTGCCTTCAAAGAGGGGGCAATTGTTTATTAATCGCCCACCTCTAATTCTTCAGCGATATGAAGCTGAAGTCAGATATTCTCCAGCTCTTTGTTCGAATTTTTAAATGGTGCAGCAGTTGCACTCTGGCGTGTCAATACTGTTGTACTATTTAAGGCGGAACGGGAAAGTTAGCTAGCCAGCTACCACGACATTAGCATGCTATTAGCTATTTTTTTATGCGTGTTATGAAGAAAACGCCCAAAATACACTGAAACAACATTAAGATGAAACAATCGTAATTTTGTAACTGAGAAAATTCTCACATTTGTGGGTTTCTTTGGTCTCTTGTGCTCCATCTTGGCGGTTTTTCTTCTTTTTATCCTCATAACTCTCCATTTGGAGTGAGTCTCTGATAAACCTCCATTCGGAGGGCCATGTAGCCTTTTGCTCTACCCCTCTATCTCAACAAAAATTGGGACACCCTAACCCTAGACGTGACCACGCAAAACCGCTGACTCAGGGCTAAGTGGTAGGGGCAAGGGGTGAATTGAGCCCGGGCCTAAGACTGGCTATACACAGTCAAACTTTAATGCAACTAGTTGCTAGTTGTGAGTTGCCTGTAACCACATTACCGTGCAACTTTACAGTCACATGACGCAACTCAGAAACAAAGTTGCACGCAACACGTTTAAATACTTCACTTGACGGCCAAATTAGCAGCTCACATTTTGTGATACACTGTGCTGTTCTCACTATAAAGTCACCTGCGAGCTAATTCTTAGCTTCATATACACTCTCTGGCCACTTGCTAGTAAAAGGTTGGACCACTTTTGCCTTCAGAACTGCCTTAATTCTTCGTGGCAGACTTTCAACAAGGTGTTGGAAACGTTCCTCAGAGATTTTGGTTGGTTGAGTTACTGTTGCCTTTCTAGCATCTGGAACCAGTCTGCCCATTCTCCTCTGACCTCTCACATCAACAAGGCATTTTCGTCCACACAACTGACCGCTCACTGGATATTTCCTCTTTTTCAGACCGTTCTCTGTGAACCCTAGAGATGGTTGTGTGTGAAAATCCCAGTAGATCAGCAGTTTCTGAAATACTCAGACCAGCCCGTCTGGCACCAACACCCACGCCACGTTCAAAGTCCCTTAAATCCCCTTTCTTCCCCGTTCTGATGCTCGGCCTGCACTTCAGCAAGTTGTCTTGACCACCTCTACATGTCTAAATGCATTGAGTTGCGGCCCTGTGATTGGCTGATCAGCTGTTTGTGTTAACAAGCAACTGAACAGGTGTACCTAATAAGAGGCCAGTGAGTGTATATTTTCAACCTGTCACTAATGTCTCACTCATCCTGTCCTACAAGCACAACAAGTTCCTCAAGCACCTCCTCTTCTGTTCTAATTTTCATCCTTTGGACCCAAGATGAATCTAGCTAAACAAGAATAAACAAAGGTGCCAGCAGCCGTTAAACAGCTGTTAGCATTAACTGGCCTCATCATCTGATGCCAAAAATATCAGCTTTGAGAAACTCGCCTTTGTTGTTGCGGCTCAGGAAACTGACAAAACGAAAAACTACCAGACAGTCGGCAGGGGGTCAGTCAGGAGGTGGGGGTCTGCAAAATGATCTGCAGTTTTATTTTCTTGTCCATTGATCTGGACGTAATCGCACGATGCCTTACTGGCATTTTGGCTGGCTATTTCACAAAACGTCTCTCATAAAGTGGAGACGCTTGCGACTGTTGCGACTTTCAAACAAGTTGCAGGACGCTTTGCATTATCCACCTCTAGTACAATTTAGTTTCATGTAATCTTCAAGCAACTAAAGTTGCACTAAAGTTTCACCACGTAAAGCTAGCCTTAGACTAGCCCTCCAGCTTTTCAACAGCATTGCACCTGTCTTCTGCCAGGTTGGCCTGAGATAACTAACCAGCTAAGCAAACTCTGTAAGACAAAATATGTTTAGAGAATTCCACAAATTAAGCACTTAAACTTTTAAAGAATTTTGAAGTTTTTTTTAAAGCATTTGAAGAAATATCTTGGGATTCTTGGAAAAGTGGTTACTTTGGCTATAAAAGCTGAAAAAAAAAATCTTGCACCAGTCAAATACATAGACATTAGTCTAGATGACCAAATATTGAATAATATGAAGAAACACTGTAAATGTTACTGCTTAAATTCCTTTGTTTCATTCCTCATTAGTTGCAGACAATTGTAATCTAAAGCCACTGGACAATCAGAGATTTGGAATCCAAGGCCAGTGGCATATGAAAGACGATTTACCGTACTGAGGCATCCAAAGCTATGGATAATGAAAGAATACTGGCTTTTAAAGATAAAGCATCTTTAATCTCCGCTAGAAATGTCAGACTTCAACAGGTTCCAAAAAGCCTTTTGAATAGTTGGCCTACTTCTGAATCTCACTGAATGTCTACCCCTCAGCCCATTTGAACATCATGGATTAGTAGTAGGCAGTATACTTTTTCATTTGCTATCTACGACAAAAATTTGAGAATTGTTATACTGATACTTCTTAAATAATCATATATATTCTGCAGTACAAACAGTGCAATCCACACTAACGGTATCCCGTTACGCTGAGTGGCTGAGTCAGGGATGCTTCTGTAACATTTCTAGTTGAAACGAATAGACCATAGACCTCCAGCTATCTAGTCTGTTTCATCGAAGGTAGTCCACGTTGCTTTCTAAGCAGCTGACGTAAAGGAATGGCCAGTCTTTTAGGGTTCGGCTTAGGCCAACATGGACAGTAGACAGATGAGACCTGGCTAAGAAGATAAAGTTTGGTTATTTTTTCAATTTCCCCAAACCTGAAACAGTGCAGCAGTTCCATTAAGGTGCATGTACTGGCTCCAAAATGTAACTGCTGCTCCATTTAAGGTGGAACGGAAGCTGTTGAATAAGAAGCCAAATTGAGCCTTGTAGAAACAACATTTGGCCAACATTTTGTCAGTGGAAACCATCTTCTTAAAATAACTCATTTTGAACCTACAAACTTGAGTATTCTGAGTTAATCATCACTTTAGCAATTGAATGAATACATTTAAACAGGAAATTAAGGCAGTAGTTTGGTATTCACTAGTTACTAGGGTTTCATCATATCTACAAATATTATGTTGCTGTTAAATTGTGATGTACCTTCAGATCTATTCAAATTATTGGCAAACCTCTGATGACAAGATTACAGATCTGCCTGCATTTACATGTGTCTTCATTCATCCCTACACCCAGAGAAACTCATCTCGAACATCTGAGGTTGATCAGAGTGCTCACAGCATGCAATAAAAACAATCTGCAATTTGTTAGAAGGCTCATTTGCATTTTACAGCCTTCTGTAATAACAGTAGAGCAAAGACCACTATCACAATAATGATTAACAAGCAGTCCACTGGGCTTACTACAAACTCAGTTCCAAGAAAGTTGGGCCAGTATGCAAATAAATATCAATTAAAAAAAGCACTGATGAATTCTGTTTGACCTGTATTATATTGAAAACAGCAAAACAAAACTCAACAATTGATGGTTTACCTCATAAACCTCACAGTTTTTGTAAATATATACTCATTCAAACTCTAATGGTTCCAAAGTTGGGACAGGAGCATGTATACCACTGTGTTATGTCACCTTTCCTATTAACAACATTTAATAAGCATTTAGAGACTGAGGTCATAAACTGATAAAGTTTTGAAAGTGATTTTTTTTGCCATTCTATTGTACAAGTCTACAGCTGAGCAACCATATGGGGTTTTGCAATTCATAATGCTCCGCACATTTCCAACAGAAGACAGGCAGACCAATCTAGTACCCCAAATCTCTCAGCCATGCTGT
Organism: Pygocentrus nattereri; assembly: GCF_015220715.1. NCBI lineage: Eukaryota > Metazoa > Chordata > Actinopteri > Characiformes > Serrasalmidae > Pygocentrus > Pygocentrus nattereri. The sequence goes on along the minus strand of NC_051222.1, from coordinate 7,695,165 downwards.
TGTAACATGTGCAGAATGCTGAAGTAAGCATGGACGTCCCTGAAGAAGACGGTGTCTAAAAGGCAGCATGCTGCTTCAGAATGTGTATGTATGTTTCCGTGTTAATGGTGCTTTCACAGATGTGCAAGTTACCCACTAAAACACCCCATACTATGACCAACCCTGGATTTTCAACTGGATGATCCTTTTCATCTCTGACCCAGAAAACACTATTTCCACAAACAAACAATCTAAAAGGTTGACTCATCCAACCACAGTCCACATTTCCACTGTGCAACAGTCCACTGGGCCCAGAGAAGTCGGCAGTGTTTCTGGACATTGTAGACATATGTACAGTCTTAACTTTTCTCAACATTTTTTAATGTAGTGACAGACGACGTTTACTGACGTTAGTTCATTAAAGCATTCTCAAGCCCATGCGCTGATATCCATCACAGAAGCATGCCAGGTTTCAATGCAGTGCTGTCTAAGGAATGTTTTTTGGCCTTGCCCTGTTTGCTGATGCATTTTTTGACATAGTGGCAAGCCTCAACCCATCCTTGCTCATTAAGGACCAAACCTTTCCTAGATGATCTTTTTATACTCAAGCATGATTGAACGACCACTTTTAAAATGTTTTCACACAAAGTGTGAATTGAAGTGTCAATTTCAGAATGAACGTATATTTACAAAAAACAATGAAGTCGATAATTAAAGGAATAAATTAAATGTTTTATCTTGTCATCGCACTGCTTTTGTTTAAATACAGGTCAAAGTTGATTTACAAATCACGGCTTTTTGCTTTTACTTGCATTTCACATACTGTCCCAACTTTTTGGGAATCAGGATTGTACTACTGCGAGGCCTGGCTTTGCAAACAAACATTTGTAGCACTTGGAATGCCATGCAGCGAATCTAAAAGGAACAGGTTTTTGGGAAAACATGCTCCACGGAAGGAATACATGAGCATTCTCACACACATACACACAACGCATAGACAGGTACACGGGTGTGTTCCGGTACAGTGGCAACATTTGAATAGCACAAAAACAAGACCAACCTGTAAAACCACTGCCTTGCATTCGCTCCCAGAAGAGCTAAAGAAACAAGCCTGATGGGACGTCACCAGCTCAGCGTCTGTGAGGCCATGGAATTCCCATTGGTCCAGCTAACTCACCGCAGATGCGTGGACGGCCTTGTATGGTTCAGTGATGTCAGTGGTATGCAGTGGCCAAGCAGGACCTACAGCTGTGTCCGGCGCTCATAGGAACATTCCAACGTAAGACTTACTACACAACATGCAGTCCAACTGCCCAAGTTTCTGCTCTGCGGTTAAGTCATATGGCATGTTCAAAGCCAGGATGAATGAGAATGAAGAATATGTGTCGCAGACTAAGAATGTACACTAAAACATTTTGTGACGTTTTCTTTTACAGTCCCCTAAGTTCTAGTTATGAACCAGGTCAATGTCAGGTACAAATTCCAAAGTAACACAATGGTAAATTCTTAATTTATAAGCAAGCAAAGTTTATTTATGTAGCGCTTTTTACAACAGGTGTTGTCACAAAGCAGCTTTATGGAAAAATCCGGGGCTGAGCCTCCATGAGCGTCGCCAGTAATGACAGTGGCGCAAGTGAGCAAGAGGAAGAAACCTTGAGAGGAACCAAGACTCAGAAAGGGAACCCATCCTCTTTTGGTCGACACCAGATAGCAAACAATGTTAGTATAAAGTATGAGATTAGTTTAAGTTTATACACCATCATCGGGAGGGTCAGTTCATGAGGGTGAGGTTTTCACAGCATTGTACAGCATGAAGCTCAATGGTGGTCAAGTCGGTCCAGAAGGCTGGTGACAGTGGACAGCCGAACAAGGCAGAAGTTATAACAAACTTTATTTGGGGAAGTCATACAATTATGACTGTAATAACTGTACAGTACTAGAACATGCTGGCCATTTCAGTGTAATTTAGGCTGTTTAGGAACTTACCATCATGTTGCACAACACAGCTATCTAGTACTTTGGAGTCTGTACCTCGCACTAACCCAGTTAATATCTTGAACTTGTTGGTCATTTTAGTGCATTATTTAGACTCTCCTAAAACTTACTATGATTTCACCTACTTTGGGGATTGTACCTCACACTTTATCATTGCATATCTAGAACCTGTTGGTCATTTTAGTGTAATTTAGACAATAGTAGAACTTACCATCATTTCTCCTACAATAATTACCTAGTACTCTGGAGTTTGTACCTCACACTTACCCTGTTAATATCTGGAACTTGTAGGCCATTTTAGTGTAATGTAGACTAAACTGTTTTGGAACTTACTACCATGTTACCCAAAATAACTATCTAGTACTTAGAGTTTGTACCCCACACATTAACCCAGTCAATATCTTGAACTTGTTGGCCATTTAGTGTACTTTAGTTAGACTCTCCTGCAACTAACCATTCAACCCCTACTACTCTGAAGTTGGTACCTCGCATTTGTCTGGTTAATAGCTAGATCTTTCGTAGTGCACACTGTGAACTGGTATATTCAAATTTATACGGCATTCTTCAAAAAAGGTTTAACAAGACTCTAAAAGGCAATCGCAGACAGTTGCGTCAGGAGGACGACACACAGTGTTAAAAAACATTGTTTTAATGAAGGTGCCGTTGACCCAAACTGTCAGTCAGCAACTCCCAGCACTACTCACTGTCTCTGAGCTCAGCGGCTCTCTGTTCATCTCATTATTACTGCATTAAATTAAGTCAAGAACCAGAGCACAAAAAGACACAAAGACATAGTAGATGGCGCAACTCGAAATACATACCAAGATATGCAGCCGAACTAATGTTTTTAAGAAAAACAGACAAATGCTAACCATCTTATACCTCGGCTAACAATACTAGCCTGGTCACAAGTTCACCAGACTGGTAAAAATTTCCACTAAATCTATACGAGTAGTGTAAAATGAACTTACTCCCATGCTTCCAGTGACACAGCTGGGCTATAAAATATCTGCTACAGTGTGTTGCGTCTCGTCCAGTGTACAGTAGCCTTAAGAAAGAAGCTAACTTGCTTATCAAAGGTCTTCATTTCTTATTCAAACTTAGTCGATCAGCTCAAATTCAGAGTTCAAAGCTCTTGGAGCAACAAAGCCAGTGTAGCTAAGCAATAGAAGCCAATTAGCATCATTTTAGCATCAATTAGCTAATCGCATACCTAAATTATCACATATTCTTGAATAGATTTGTGGCTTCTGGCCTGAACGTGTGACGTAGCATTATCTAAGAATCTCTTAAAGCCTGAATTCTGTCTGTAGTTTTGCCCATTTGTACAGATCAGTGGGCCACAAAGTGCCCTTTGGTGGTCCTCAGGCCACCAATACTTTGTGGGATGGGGGCGGTCTTGTTTGACCAGCTACGTTTGTGCTAAGGAGGAAAAATATGTAAAATAGATTACAGTTAGGCTGGTCAACGCGGCCCTCAGTGACCCAACAGTAGAGAGCACACTTCTGTCAACACCTCCGCCTCTAAAGGAAGCCGCAGGTGCACCCTGTTGCTCTGGAAAAGCCCCATCCTGCAGCTCTGGAAAAGTGCTACAGCTGCTTTGGCAGACAGAGCTGAGGGTTTTGTTTTGATTTTACTCGACTGGCTACTGATTCTGATCTCCCAATATCACCATAACTGTGTGTACATTATGCAGACTGGAGACGTCAAAGCAACCTGGAGGCAAAACATCCATTCAGTTCGAGGGGGAAAAAGTAGAAGGAGATAAACAAATTATATGACGTTTAATGTAGTCTTGCCTTTGGATGCATCATATTCGAACAATACAGAGGAGCCTACATTAAAAGCAACGTGAAAACTAGGTTGTTAAGTAATAAACAAGTCCCAAAAAACATACATTACAGGGATGTAGCCACCAGCTAACACTCAAGCCCCAAGGCAAATGCACTAGTCATTAGCTAACAATCTAACCCTGACCAAATGCATTAGACACTAGCCAACAGTCTAGTCCCAATCTAATGCATTAGATACTAGCCCACAGTCTAGTCCCAATCTAATGCATTAGATACTAGCCAACAGTCTAGTCCCAATCTAATGCATTAGACACTAGCCCACAGTCTAGTCCCAATCTAATGCATTAGATACTAGCCAACAGTCTAGTCCCAATCTAATGCATTAGATACTAGCCAACAGTCTAGTCCCAATCTAATGCATTAGATACTAGCCAACAGTCTGGTCCCAATCTAATGCATTAGATACTAGCCAACAGTCTAGTCCCAATCTAATGCATTAGATACTAGCCCACAGTCTAGTCCCAATCTAATGCATTAGATACTAGCCAACAGTCTGGTCCCAATATAATGCATTAGATACTAGCCAACAGTCTAGTCCCAATTTAATGCATTAGATACTAGCCAACAGTCTAGTCCCAATCTAATGCATTAGATACTAGCCAACAGTCTAGTCCCAATTTAATGCATTAGATACTAGCCAACAGTCTAGTCCCAATTTAATGCATTAGATACTAGCCAACAGTCTAGTCCCAATCTAATGCATTAGATACTAGCCAACAGTCTAGTCCCAATCTAATGCATTAGATACTAGCCAACAGTCTAGTCCCAATCTAATGCATTAGACACTAGCCAACAGTCTAGTCCCAATCTAATGCATTAGACACTAGCCAACAGTCTAGTCCCAATCTAATGCATTAGATACTAGCCAACAGTCTAGTCCCAATCTAATGCATTAGATACTAGCCAACAGTCTAGTCCCAATCTAATGCATTAGACACTAGCCAACAGTCTAGTCCCAATCTAATGCATTAGACACTAGCCAACAGTCTAGTCCCAATCTAATGCATTAGATACTAGCCAACAGTCTAGTCCCAATCTAATGCATTAGATACTAGCCAACAGTCTGGTCCCAATATAATGCATTAGACACTAGCCAACAGTCTAGTCCCAATCTAATGCATTAGACACTAGCCAACAGTCTAGTCCCAATATAATGCATTAGCCATTAGCTAAAGCACTAGCACCAAGTAAATGGGCTAACCACTAGCCAACACTTTAGCTAGAAAGCAAACACAACAGCTATTAGCTAACACTGTAGCCCCGATCAAGCGCACTAGCTACAACCCAACAGACAAGCCCCAAACTAAGGCACCAGCCATTAGCTAACAATCTAGCCCCAAGCAAATGCACTAGCAATTAGCTAACACTCCAGCCTCAAACAAATGCATTAGCTACTAGCCAACAAGCTAGCCCCAATTTAACGCACTAGCTACAAGCTAGTAAACTAATCATTAGGTTGACCGGTATCCAGTGACCAAGTTACCATGGTAACCTGGTAATATTTAAAAAATGATATTATTAATTGTAAATAGTAACTCTGCAGTGGTCAAATCGCCAACACGTCACACAAAACTAACATCTCAGTCAACTAACCTCTTTCGGTCAAAGTAGGCAGTTCTTGTTGAGATATAACCAAAGTCATTCAGAGTGGCTGGATGTGAAATGGTTCACTGGAAAAACTTCACCGTGGTGGTGATCGGAACTAGGGGTCATGACATCTACAGGGCAAACCTAGCCATTTTATTTAACGTCCAAAACATCTCTTTTGAGTTTTTATGTGTACAGTTTATCACGGTAAAATAGCTGCAAATAAGTCTTGAGTATCAATCAACATGTTTGTAGCCATTTCATTTCTGTGATGGAGCTTTAAGTGGCAGTAAACCGTTCGGACGCCCGGTTCCTATCACCACCACTGTGAACAGCTTTGAATCAAAGTGCACTCCTACTAACGCCCCTTCAACCGTGATGATATATCTTGTATATCTTATAAATAGGCCTATAGTTTTTGCACAGTACACAGCGGAAGGAAGACTGTAGCAATGAAGGGCTATGACAACAAACTAGAAATCCAGGCCTTTTCTCCTCAGCTTGTAACCCGAAGTGCCCTCAGGAGTCCGTTTCACTCTAAGCTCTTGGCTCGACAGATGCTAAAAATGGTAAAAACAGAAAATGCAATGTTCAGCCTTGAAGCAGCTACTTGGCTTTGAACTTCGGCCAACTTGGAGTTTATTCCTCTGATATGGGACCATGTGGACAGACGCCAAGTGTGTGTGTGTGTGTGTGTGTGTGTAACAGCAAAGATACATAACGCAGACATAATCTTTATTCACATCATATCGATACTGAAAGCACTGATTAAGGCCCAGTACTCATTTCCAAGACTTATTGTCTTCGCTGTAAAATGATTTAGGCTCAAAATACAAATCAAAGGCCTCGAAATAAAATCCAATAACAACAATTAATTCACACTCTTTTCATTCCATAGATAAGAAGGAATGGACTATGACCTCCACTCAGGGGCTGATTTATCGGAAACTCCTCTCTTGTAGCTCCATGTTGCTGGTGTACAGGTATAGAATTCAGTCTCGTCTGTTAAATAGTTTGTCTATTTATCCTGTAGTTCTTCATCAGTGGTCAATTTGACCACAGGGCTCCTCTTGTTTGGATATGTTTACTTGGAGTTCTGCGGTCAAAAACTGGCCAATGATGAATCTGGTAGAGGCAGGCTGATGGTCCGTCAACAAAGGAGCTACAGTCTTGTAACTGTTCACCAATATAGCTGACCTATAAAATTGGAAGTGACCAGTGAGTGGAAGTACAAGGTAGGTGTTTCTAATAAAGTGGCCAGTGAGTGGAAGCACAAGGTAGGTGTTTCTAATAAAGTGGCCAGTGAGTGGAAGTACAAGGTAGGTGTTTCTAATAAAGTGGCCAGTGAGTGGAAGCACAAAGTAGGTGTTTCTAATAAAGTGGCCAGTGAGTGGAAGCACAAGGTAGGTGTTTCTAATAAAGTGGCCAGTGAGTGGAAGCACAAAGTAGGTGTTTCTAATAAAGTGGCCAGTGAGTGGAAGTACAAGGTAGGTGTTTCTAATAAAGTGGCCAAGTGAGTGGAAGCACAAGGTAGGTGTTTCTAATAAAGTGGCCAGTGAGTGGAAGCACAAGGTAGGTGTTTCTAATAAAGTGGCCAGTGAGTGGAAGCACAAAGTAGGTGTTTCTAATAAAGTGGCCAGTGAGTGGAAGTACAAGGTAGGTGTTTCTAATAAAGTGGCCAGTGAGTGGAAGTACAAGGTAGGTGTTTCTAATAAAGTGGCCAGTGAGTGGAAGCACAAAGTAGGTGTTTCTAATAAAGTGGCCAGTGAGTGGAAGCACAAGGTAGGTGTTTCTAATAAAGTGGCCAGTGAGTGGAAGCACAAAGTAGGTGTTTCTAATAAAGTGGCCAGTGAGTGGAAGTACAAGGTAGGTGTTTCTAATAAATTGGCCAAGTGAGTGGAAGCACAAGGTAGGTGTTTCTAATAAAGTGGCCAGTGAGTGGAAGCACAAGGTAGGTGTTTCTAATAAAGTGGCCAGTGAGTGGAAGCACAAAGTAGGTGTTTCTAATAAAGTGGCCAGTGAGTGGAAGTACAAGGTAAGTGTTTCTAATAAAGTGGCCAGTGAGTGGAAGCACAAAGTAGGTGTTTCTAATAAAGTGGCCAGTGAGTGGAAGTACAAGGTAGGTGTTTCTAATAAATTGGCCAAGTGAGTGGAAGCACAAGGTAGGTGTTTCTAATAAAGTGGCCAGTGAGTGGAAGCACAAGGTAGGTGTTTCTAATAAAGTGGCCAGTGAGTGGAAGCACAAAGTAGGTGTTTCTATTAAAGTGGCCAGTGAGTGGAAGTACAAGGTAGGTGTTTCTAATAAAGTGGCCAGTGAGTGGAAGCACAAGGTAGGTGTTTCTAATAAAGTGGCCAGTGAGTGGAAGCACAAGGTAGGTGTTTCTAATAAAGTGGCCAGTGAGTGGAAGCACAAAGTAGGTGTTTCTAATAAAGTGGCCAGTGAGTGGAAGCACAAGGTAAGTGTTTCTAATAACAAGTGTGTGAGTATATTTTTTATATATATATAAAAGAGGCAGGCTGATGGTCCGTCAACAAAGGAGCTACAGTCTTGTAACTGTTCACCAATATAGCTGACCTATAAAATTGGAAGTGACCAGTGAGTGGAAGTACAAGGTAGGTGTTTCTAATAAAGTGGCCAGTGAGTGGAAGCACAAGGTAGGTGTTTCTAATAAAGTGGCCAGTGAGTGGAAGTACAAGGTAGGTGTTTCTAATAAAGTGGCCAGTGAGTGGAAGCACAAAGTAGGTGTTTCTAATAAAGTGGCCAGTGAGTGGAAGTACAAGGTAGGTGTTTCTAATAAAGTGGCCAGTGAGTGGAAGCACAAGGTAGGTGTTTCTAATAAAGTGGCCAGTGAGTGGAAGCACAAAGTAGGTGTTTCTAATAAAGTGGCCAGTGAGTGGAAGCACAAGGTAGGTGTTTCTAATAAAGTGGCCAGTGAGTGGAAGCACAAGGTAGGTGTTTCTAATAAAGTGGCCAGTGAGTGGAAGTACAAGGTAGGTGTTTCTAATAAAGTGGCCAGTGAGTGGAAGCACAAGGTAGGTGTTTCTAATAAAGTGGCCAGTGAGTGGAAGTACAAGGTAGGTGTTTCTAATAAAGTGGCCAGTGAGTAGAAGCACAAGGTAGGTGTTTCTAATAAAGTGGCCAGTGAGTGGAAGCACAAGGTAGGTGTTTCTAATAAAGTGGCCAGTGAGTGGAAGCACAAAGTAGGTGTTTCTAATAAAGTGGCCAGTGAGTGGAAGTACAAGGTAGGTGTTTCTAATAAAGTGGCCAGTGAGTGGAAGCACAAGGTAAGTGTTTCTAATAACAAGTGTGTGAGTATATTTTTTATATATATATATATATATACACACACACACACCCGCACACACAGTATTGTATCAATTGAGGGGAAAAAAGCTAATTTCACCAGTAAATCTAAATGTTCCACCTTAAGCAGCAACAGTCCACAAAAGCAGAAACATCATCAAGTGGCCAATTAACAGCGAAGTCAGCGGCGTGCAGATAAAAAAAAGCAACATTAGCCGCTCTCAGTCATCACTTCCTCTGGAGGGAATAGAAAGCGAGTCAGAATGGAAGTGAGGTTGATTAGCGTAGAATTTCTTAGTGCACTCAGGGCGCCACTGTTTCACGCCTTAATCCTCCAAACACTTCATTAAACACTAACAGAATTAGCATGACATTAAACACCATTAGGGAGCGCAGCTGAGAAAGTGTTGAAATAAAGCAGCAGTAATTGGCAACACTTCATTATATTCTATGATTAGAGGCCTGTCCTTACCGAAAAGGGGGAGACATAAGACTCATTAAAATGCCTGTGGTCTGTGATCTGATTACGTGAAGGTGGAATATCTGGTTTTTTTACCCCCCCATGTTATCCAATTACTTTGCTTTTGCCAGGTGGACCACTTGGGAACCATTGGTAATCACTTGGGAACAGCTAGGTAGCTAATGTTAAGCCCTGCCCGCTAGCTTCAGCTGGCTAGCTGGACCCAGACCCACGTCCAACGTTCAAAGATCACGTCTATCTGTCGACTATTACAGCTGAACATATCCCATCATTCTCACAACAAATGATAAGAAAAACGAACGCCTCTACAATAAGGCTAATTCCTGCTAGCGCCCTTCCAAGCAATTTCAAGTAGAACGCTAAGCTAATGGTGGTGTACATTTTTGGCCTTTCCAGATACGACATCATCGTTTGAAGCTCATAAGAGAGCTTGATGTGAAGCTTCTACCAGACTTTACCACGTGTTTTATTGGATGTGGCAGTTTTCCAACGCCGAACTAGCAGAAATCTGGATGGACTGCAGCTCGTTTCGCAGCTACAGTCAGTGCCGTATTTAGAACTCAGATTAAAATAGCACTTTTTCTCAAAACCAGTCCCACTTTTCAGACTTCCTAGTTACATCAATACTTGGTCTGATGTTCAAGACTTTCAGTTCAGGTCCTGAGTTTCTGACCTCGTTTGGCTAACGTCTTTTACAAGCTTCAAATGATCATGTTAAACGTGGAATGGCCAAAAGCGTTATGTGCACCACCGTTAGCTTAGGCCTAACCCTCTATTTGAAATCTCGTAAAAGCGCTAGCAGGAATTGGCGTTAATGTAGAGGTGTTTTTTCCCTCATAACAGCTGGGATGAGCTCAGGAAAACATACTGAAATCTGATTTTAGTGAGAATGATAGAAAATCGCCCACTGCTTTAATAGACTACAGTTTATAGTGATTCTTCAACATTCTTAAGATTACATTAAGATCAGAGGCTACAGGGATCACCACGGCAACATAAAATAATACTGGGTACAGCTAGCCAGCTAATGTTAGCGGGCAGGGCTAATGTTAGCCTAACATTCTGACCACCTCATTGTCCACCTTATCAGCTCCACTTACTGTATAGCTGCACTTTGTAGTTGTACAGTTACAGACTGTAGTCCATCTGTTTCTCTGATACTCTGTTACCCTGTTCTTCAGTGGTCAGGACCCCCATGGACCCTCACAGAGCAGGTACTATTTGGGTGGTGGGTCATTCTCAGCCCTGCAGTAACACTGACGTAATGGTGGTGGTGTGTTAGTGTGTGTTGTGCTGGTCTGAGTGGATCAGACGCAGCAGTGCTGCTGGAGGTTTTTTAACACCTCAGTGTCGCTGCTGGACTAAGAATCGTCCACCAACCAGAAATATCCAGACAACAGCGTCCTGTGACCACTGATGAAGGACTAGAGGATGACCAACACAAACCGTGCAGCAGCAGATGAGCTACTGTCTCTGACTTTACATCTACAAGGTGGACCGACAAGGTAGGAGTGTCCAATAGAGTGGACAGTGAGTGGACACAGTGTTTAAAAACTCCTGCAGCACTGCTGTGTCTGATCCACTCATACCAGCACAACACACCCTAACACACCACCACATCAGTACCACTGTGTCTGTTGAAAATCAAAACATTGGGATATACTTTGCATTGTGAAGAGCGCAATACAGGACATATGCCATTTCGACCACCCATAGCTTGTTATTTCTTTCAAACTACTCATCCGTTCTGGAGCAAAGTGCTCTCAGGCAGGTGGTTTCCATCCGCGTGCGATTCCCTGAAGCACAGATCGGATTTCAACTTGCACAGTAAAAACGCATACCTCAAGTAACCGGAACGGCCACCGCTGGAAGACGGCCACTCTACTGTTCCACGGCGATGTCTGGATCTAGTTCTCCTGCGCGGAACTAAGCGAAACAACGAAGGCAGTAAATCCTGAAACCTTTATATCCCTGCCATTATTTGATTTGCCCGAAGAAAAAAAAGACTGACTCATATTTGAAACCTCGTTCTCCATCACTGCCTCTCTGGGCAGCGCAGTCATCTAGCAGTCGATGCTGCTGCTGTGCTGTCAACTCCACAATAAATCAACTACCACTCATTCTCAGTTATGGAAATGAATCTGCAGACAATAAAGATTCGACTGTAATGAAAGATCACTTAACAGCACGGTAGATTTCAGGAACAGCCTCTTTTTTGGGCTGAATAGCACACAAAGTGGTTATTATTCGTTGTGTAGTTTTACATAGTGAACCTAAATATTGATGCAAGCCAATCAGAATTTAGGGCACTGGTTTGCATTTCATATTTAGCATCCATGCATTTTGCCCAGATTAAGAGGTGATTTAAATGTACCAGCAGGAATATTATGGGTAATTTTTAAAACGACAGATAACAACGAAGCTTTGTTGATGAATGATTTTCTCATAAATAGTTGGTTTAGTAGTTTAAGAGCATTAGAAGTTTTCCAAAAAAATTACACTGACATGCAAAAAAAATTGAGTTTCCAAAAACCCAAAATCTAACCTTGATGATGTCTGAATAACAATAATTATTTTGTCACAGTTGCTGGAATCATATTGTTTACTGTTTAATTAGGAAAACACTATGAACTATTATTATAAATGGCTTTTAATGCCTTTTGTGGGATATAAATGTAGTTTAAATCCAGCTATTAAATGTACTGCAGTATAATGATGCACTATATTAGCGCTGTTTGTGTGAATTTTGTCCTTATTACAAAAGAAATAGACACTTTGGATATTCTATTTATATTTTCTGGTAAGTTTTTCAGTGATATAACACATGTGGCTGTGTCAAATGTGGACGGAAATGATCTTTCGTTAAGTTGGCTTGACCTAGGTTTATCAAAGACCTAGCAAAACCTTAGCAACCACCTGGGATACCACAACAACAGCCTAACAACATCTTAGTATCACCCTGGGATACTATAGCAATGACAAAGCAACACCTTACCAACCACTTGGGAAAGCATAGCAATGGCCTAGCAGCACCTTAGTAACCACCTGGTATACCAGTCCAGAAGTACCTTAGTGACCACCTAAGATACCACAGTAAAGCCATAGCAACCCCTTTGCAACTACTGAATCACTATTGTTGGCAAACAGACCTGTTTTCCTTTGCAATAAGTAACGTTTATGTGGTACCATTTTACTGTAGGGTGCTGTTCATAAGTCTACATGACACCTACATAAGCTTGCAATGGCAACTAACATAACCCTACAAAACTGTTTATAAATATTTATTCATACATCTGCCATAAAGGCTACTTTAGCCAACTTTGATAAAAAATTGGCAAGCGTAACCTTTATAGTGAATAATGTCTATTGGAATAAGTATTTATAAACATTCATGTAGAATTATGTCAGTTGTCATGACAAGCTACCGTAGGTGTCTTGTAGCCTTATGAACAGCATCCTAGATTAAAGTGTTACCATTTATGTTTACTGCATATAATGTTTTCCACATATCTATATGCTTAATTGGGGATTTCCGGGGTCACTTTTCAGCCGCTAACTTATGTCCCATCGATGTGATAATGACTGGGTTGTTGTTCATCCAGCAAAGCTGGCATCTGCACCATCAGACCCTACTTGGAGCTCCATCTTCATGAGGCATTGGTTAAGCACTGGTTTACCACTCAGCGTTGTTTCCACCCACATTTAGCCCAAAATTTTGAATGGCTGTCCCCGGATGTTCTCGTTACATGATCACCGTAAGACTAAGAACGTCCGCACCCAACCAAAAAATGTAAGCAACTGGGCATGGACAAATATTTCAAGCTCCAACTCTAAGGGGTAAAGAGATGCTGGAAAATGGTCACGTAAAAATTAATCATGGTTGTTTTTGGTACATTCAAACATATGATATGGGCCCCGTATACACAGTTTTTCTACAAAAAAAAAAAAAAAAAGCCCTCAAGGCACCACAGAGCTTGACAACCACCCCCATATGAAAGGCCCTCACTTCGTCAAAGGCTGACACAAGCGCTGAGATTTGCGAGTGACGCAGCAGATAAAGGTGCCTGTATGAATGGTTATGAATGGGTGCCATCCACCCAGCCCGGTCTGGCATAGAGCGGCCGCTCGCCGCCCAGTCACAGCCAATCTCTGCCGATAACGTCCATCAGTCAGACGGACGAGACGCTCTCCGAACAAAGCCCGCCATCTCCGCCTAGCAGGCCGGGCCAAACTAATCAAACCCAGGCTGCCATCTGTGGTTGGAGATAGGAGGCGACTAATGGCACAGCTAAATTTATCACACATTACGCTCATTCTCTCAGACCGTACAGCTTATGTGGGTGACAGCAATACAGCAGAGTCATGTGATGCAGGCAAAACATGCATTGCCATAAGAGGTGAGAGAGGTAAGGAGGGTAAAAGCATGTGGCCATTATCAGCCCATGAGGATGAGGAACCCCTGGGGGATTTGTAAACGTGAGGAGGAGAAACTCAAAGAAAGAAAGGCAGGGAAACAAACGGTGTGATGAGAGCCGTCATACTGAAGGTTATCCCTATCAAAATCAATATGGTAATTATAATGTGGTGACGCAAATATGCAATGTACACCAATCAGGCGTAACACCTCCTTGTTTCTACACTCATTGTCCAGTTTATCAGCTCCACTTACTATACAGGTGCACTTTGTAGTTCTACAGTTACAGACTGTAGTCCATCTGTTTCTCTGATACTTCGTTAGCCCCCTTTTACCCTGTTCTTCAGTGGTCAGGACCCCCATGGACCATCATAGAGCAGGTACTATTTGGGTGGTGGACCATTCACAGCACTGATGTGGTGGCGATGTGTTAGTGTATGTTTGGATCAGACACAGCAGCCCCTACTTTGAGCTCCATCTGCATGAAGCATTGGACTGGTTTACCACTCAGCGTTGTTTCCACCCACATTTAGCCCAAAATTTTGAATGGCAGTCCCCGGATGTTCTCGTTACATGATCACCGTGAGACTAACAACGTCCGCACCCAACCAAAACCAATGGTGGCTGCTTAATGTAGTGGATAACACCTGTGCCTTCTACGCTGTAGACTGGGGTTCAATCCCAACCTGGGTAAACTCCCTACACTACACCAATAAGAGTCCTTGGGCAAGACTCCTAACACCGCCTTCGCCGACCTGTATAAAATGATCAAATTGTAAGTCGCTCTGGATAAGAGCGTCAGCCAAATGCCATAAATGTTAGCAGATGGGCATGGACAAATATTTCAGGCCACAAATATAAGGGATAAAACAGAATTACTGTTTTTGGTACATTCACATGTAGGTTATGGGCCCCATATATGCAGTTTTTCTAAAAAAAAAAAAAAAAAAAAAAAAAAAAATACACCCTCACGGCATCACAGAGCTTGAAGACCACCTCATCTGAAAGGCCCTCACTTCATCAAAAGCTGACAGAAGGGCTGAGATCTTCGAGAGACGCAGAAGACATGGCTGCGATTCTTTGAGGAACCGGTTGCACATGATGGTGCACCTGAGCAATACCACCGTATAATACACAGCTGATGACACCCATAATGTGCAGGTTAGCATTGTGCAAACTGCATGCCTAAATCATAAACTTGTCTCAAACTGCAATTTATGCGATTTAGTGATCTCAAATGTCGTTTGTGACGTTGTCTGATCTACATTCATCTATAAAAATGGCCACTCAAAATTCAGAACTGAATGAGTTTTACAAGGACGGCATTTAGCTTCCATTGCTTGTTGGATTTGGCTTTGAACTGATTTGATTATCCCCAAAACGACGGTATGAATACTGTAACGGGACTGAGTTTTCACCTCAGCTTCACTGCCAGGTCCGCCAATAATGAAGGCAAGACTCAACTCAGCTCAGCAGACTGGACTCTGCCTAGGGTGTTTTCTTCCATATTCTGATGAGATAAATCTCAGAAGAGTCTTCCCACTTACGCCGCAGCAGTAGCTGCCAAGCACAACAAGCTGTCGACATGACCGTTACCATCCTGCCCAACAGCGTGCGGGTGTAGAAGTGCCGACTGCACAAAATCACGACTTCAAGGCCTTTTATAAAAGCTTCTTTTGACATTTCTTTTGAAACCTCTCCATTTTTGATGTTTTCCAGTTTTTGACATAATTTGAAAAGACCTGTTGCACGTAAATTTCATGATGAATGGACTAAAAGAAATGGACCAAAATGATGTGGGAAAACGCCTGGTTCCATTGACTTACATTAAAAATAAAGCATGTTTTTTCCTTCTCCTGTAGGAAAGTAGGCGTGGACATGCATGGTGGCCATACAAAGAGTCTCCTGGTATGAAAAGAGACATTTGTTTGGACATTATTGTTGTGGATGTTACTACTGGGCTGTGGTGTGGTTAGTGCCAGTGTTAATGCCCACTGCAAAGAGAAAGTGCATGGCTAGAAGTGACCTGCCTGCTATCCTGGCCCCTTTAGAGGCACTGGGCAGTGCTTCTCCCTTGTTGCCGGTTCAATAAGAGAGCATTTGCTCACATGTGCAATGTTTCCCTCTGGTTCTTCATCGCCTAGTTCAGGGGTTGGCAATCCGAATGCCCAGAACAGCCATTTGTCCTTTCAACAATAATCAAACCACCTTGGGAGCCACAACATTTAAGTTAAGCATTTAACCCATCCGTGAAGTGAAACACCACATACACACTAATGAACACACACACTAGGGGGCAGTGAGCACACTTGCCCAGAGCGGTGGGCAGCCCTATCCACGGTGCCCGGGGAGCAGTTGGGGGTTAGGTGTCTTGCTCAAGGACACCTCAGTCATAGACTGTTGGCCCTGGGGATCGAACCGGCGACCTTCCAGTCACAGGGCCAGCTCCCTAACCTCCAGCCCACGACTACCCCAAATTAACAAATTAAGTTAACACAACTTAAATGCTACAGAAAGTTCAAGTAACTTAATCAGAAAAAACTGAAACTCAAAAAAAGTCGTACGATAACTAAAAAAATTTCATGTCCATTTTACCATCTTGGCTGTAAATGTGCCTCAGCATGCGCTGATGTGCTAGTATAGGATAAAAAAAATAGAATGTAAATGAAAACGCAGACTTACTTTGCTCTGTTTTAAGCTTTAGTTCAGCTACAGCTGCTTTTCTTGCATCTCTGGCAGGAAACTTTTCCACAAAAGTAGAACAGGTTCTCGTAAAATGTCTCAAGGTTTGACTTTTTACGAGGCTGAAGTCGCTTCTCATTCACCTTAAGCCTTTCTCTTTGCTGCTTCATTAGCTACTAGCTAGGCCAGATTGTTGTCTGTGCTGCTAAGGTGACCAGTAGTCTGCGCACCAGTAATCAGTGCAGTGAATGAGCACATTTACGCTACATTGACTGCAGCATTTAAGACCATTTATAGGTAAACTGTGTTGAACGACGAGCAGAGCTTTATTTTACTGCAAAGAAGGATCATTTTATTTACCTATAAACCATGTACCTACAAACCTAATTCTGCTGTTGAGCTGCAACAGGGCAGTACAAGAGCCACATGCTGCCGACACCCGGCCTAGAGGCTACAATATACACACATTTGAAACACTTTTGTCCGATCCACTCCTATCAGCGCAACACACACTAACATGCCACAACACCACTACAGCCGTGTCACTTCAGTGTAAAACATAACTGCACATGTTAATGAACAAATTAAGTTAGCACAACTTAAATGCTACAGAAAGTTCAAGTAACTTAATCGGAAAAAATTGAAACTCAAAAAAAAGTCGTACGATAACTAAAAAAATTTTCTGTTATTTTTATTTACGTTTTAGCAAATACAAAACAGGTTGATAATATGTTGTTCTTAAATATTTGTTTGTAGTGTGGCTGGATTGTTCCCCTCTTCTAACTCCTCTCACTAGCAACAGATGATTATTTGATGTACTAGTCCTAGTTTAGCTTATTCAGAATGACCTACGCTAATTGGTGGTTGCCAAGTGCATAAAATAGTCTTGACGCCTATCAGGAGTAGCCGGTCCCTTCAGCGCAAGTGAAGTGTAATGTTTTTTTTTTTAGCTAAAACTGAATCGGTGAGTTTATCTAAAAAAAACTGCATAAATTACATTTAAATTTCTCATAACCTTTTTTTTGCCAATTTCACACATTTAAACGGGATCTTTGAGTTGAATCCACTTATTACAGTGTAGTTCGGACGTTTCAGCTTTACTTGATAAGTGTTTGATCAATGCAACCTCATTCCTACTGGCTCTTGCTACCATATATTTGCATACTGGGCGTGTCCCACCTTGTTTACCCCACCACCTGTGTGTTGTCATCCTCCACAGCCTACCTTCGCTTGGGCGTCTACTTCTTTTCTACATTTTTGTGACTCATCTAATCTCAGTCAGTGCTGATTGTAGATCAGCGTCGAGTGCGCCGAGTCACCAAGTCCCCGACCGCTGAGTGCCGTTCTGTGGTGGCTTAACACTGCAATGCTTCTGCACTATGGGCTGTCAACATCTGGCAAGACAGTCCACAACAGTGCGAAGTCAAACTGGTCAAGACATTGATATCAATGATTATCAAGCATCTGCTGTACGGTATGAATGTGTTACAAGTGCATTTAGATTTACTCTGTATTCATACTGAACCCGATACTCGATAATAATAGACATTGATATCAATGACTGCGTCTACATGCACTCGATAATCTGACCGTAAGCAGGTCTCTGCAGTTGTCTGATTCAAATGGTCGTGTAAACAGCACACTGTGATTTCTTAGATCGGATTAAAGTCTTGAAATTTGATTAAGAGATCCAACAAAGAGAGCTGGATTTTAGACCAGTAATCAGACTCCTCAGTGCATGGGTACCCTTACTCTGATTTCTTTCGGATTTCTCAGCCTGTGCATGTGTGAAACGGACAGCAGTACTGGAAAAAAAAGCAAGCAGCAAAACACTTTTGGAGCGACAGTGAAACCAAATATATGTGGATGAAATTAAGTATTTAAATACTCTTCATCTTCTAGATGATGTATGTTCATATTTTCAGGTAAAGTGGCTTGATGTTAAAAAAAAAAAAGCCACGATTTGAAGTTTGTGATTTATGTCACGTTTACGTCACGTCTTCTTCTGTGAGTTTATTGGCTGGCTCCAAAGAAGAAATCCTGTCTGACTCATGTAAACCAGAGTTTCACATTATCTGATTCAAAGCCATTACTTGCATGTAAATGCAAAAATCTGCTTTTCTGCAGTTACCAGATTATAAAGTGCGTGTAAACGCATTCAACGTCTTCATCACTTCTTAACCGTGTGGTACAACTACCATCTCCATGTGGAACAATCCACCACTCAAATAATACCTGCTCTGTGGTGGTCCTGTGGGGGTCCCGACCCTTAAAGAAAAGAGTGAAAGTGGGCTAACAAGCTATGTAGAACTACAAAGTGCACCTAATTGGTCAGCGGAGCTGATCAAATGCCCAGCGAGGCCCAATCCCATTTCACCCCTCGCCCCTAAGCCCTCTGTTTCTCGCGTCTAGGGCTAAGGTGTCCCAATTTCGTTGAGATAGAGGGGTTCGGTGAAGTGTTAGGGCTACACGGCCCTCCAAACAGAGGTTCCCCAGAGACTCCAACAGAGGGTTATGAGAAAAAAAGAAAAATAAGCAAGATGGCTGAGCAAGAGACCAAAGTAACCCACAAATGTGAGAATTTTCTCAGTTAAAAAGTTACAGTAACCACTGTTTTCTCTTAGTTTAATGTTGTTTCAGTGTATTTTGCTCGTTTTCTTCATAACAAGCGTAAACAAATTCTTTATAGCATGCTAATGTCTCGGTAGCTAGCTCGATAACTTTCCCGTTCCACCTTAAAGAGCCCAGCAGTTCTGATGCCTGAAGCTCCAGAATGTAATTGCTGCTCCATTTAAGGCGGAAACAGGAAGATTTGAGCAAGAAGCTGGAGAATCTCTGACCTCAGCTTCATATCACTGAAGAATTAGGGGGTGGGCGATGATAAATAATTGCTCCCCTCTTTGAAGGCTTATGATCCCTAAATGTAACTAAAGCCCAGCAGCGAGGAGCTGAACTTCACCCTCCTCTGCGGTCACTGCAGACGGGCCGGGTCGCCTACAGAGCGGCGCTGGTAGCTGTTAATGAAGTGATGCTCTTTTTATTTGAGGGTCTCATTTCCGAGGGCAAGATCTCAACCACTACCCCATTGTAACCCAGCTCTAAGTGGTTAGGGTGACGCATGAAAACAAAGGAGAAATGGGATTGGGCCTGAATGTAGAAACAAAGGTGTGTACGGCTACACTGACCGTGCTCCCTCAGCCCACCCGGCTGACACCAATATCATATCATTATATTCTTTAGTGGTGGGCAGAATGAAGTAAAGCCAGTCAGCAGTGCAGGGGGTGGGAGTGTATGGGTCACTAAGGGCTGTTTCAGACACCAACACACACTCGCTGTTAACGCATTGCTGTTGACTGGTCACGTGACCCGCTCGGGTGGAGGAGGAGGGGGGGGTTGGGGACCCACCCAAACGGCGCAGGTGCAGCTTTAAAAAAAAGAGAAAACTTCTTAAACAGCCCAAGCAGACCCCCCGAAAAGAGAGCTCTGGACAGAAGGAGAGAGGAAAGGAGTCTGAGTTTGTAGAGAAGGTCACCTGTTCCACAATCTTCCTGTATCGCTGAGTCGCCTGGACGATGAGGTCGCGCACCACCCAGCCGTCTTTGCAGGGCACGACCACCCCAGTGCTGCCGAAATTCACCGTCACCTTCATCCTCAGCGGCGCCGAGAGCTCAGAGGAGCGAAGCGGGCAGCCGGTGTGTGTTTACAGGCGCTCGGACTGAGCCGTGAGCCTCGAGGCGGCGACCAAAACAACCACCGCCGCCGCCGCCGCCGCGGCTACAGGTGTCATCGGTGAGGCGCTCAGGTGAATCCCCGCGCCTGCTCCGAGAGCTGGGGCTCCGGGCCCGCTCCGAGAGAGAAACCGCCCCCTTTGTCCTCTCGGAAGAGTCTGGGCTGCCTCCCGGGGGCTGTGTTGGAGAGTTTGAGGCTCGTTTCTGTGAGTAAGCAGGGAAAACCGTCCGCCTCGGTTCAGTTCAGCTCGGCTCAACTCCCTCTGCCGACTGCCGAGAAACCGGAAGCGCGGAGCTGATAGCCTGAAGCTAACACTACCTCCGCTGCAGCTTCGGCGGCGTCCAATCTTTCACGCTTTCCCGGCGCTTTCCAGTCGCGAAAACCGCCTCAGAGTGGACATCACACACATTTCTGTCAAACAGAAAGCCAAAAGTTTTCCAGGTGTGGAAAAAAGCCCCTAACCGGACCACTTTAAAGGGTAATTCCAGCCCTTTTCCCCAAACTTATGCACCAGTCCATAAACCCAGGCCATTGTTGATTCTGGTGAAATGTTTTCACTGCAGGGCAATTTTACATTTATTTATTGTAAATTGTTTTATATTGGTTTTCACATAACCTGGCACAAAAATAACCAAAATCATTAACAGGTTCTGTTGGTTCCTGGTGGGGTCCAGTAGTCACCATTGGTGTTCTGATGGGTTGATACTATAGCATAGTGGTTAAGCAGGTGCTCTGGGATATATTCCATTTGTCCTACAGGAAACTACCCTGATAGCAAGAGGATACCGCTGGACCACTGCCGCCCCGCTAATGGTAAATGGTGGTCCACTGCCCACATAAGACGGTTTTGGGCCGTTCTGGCTTTGATGTTAGGCATGATGGCCAGAATAGCGCCAGATCCTGGACAACTTTATTCTATTTTCCCTTGTGTATGCATTTGTGGGACAATTCTGGCATGAATGTTGTGGACCAATAATGTAGATGGGCCACACTGGGACCAGATGAGTTCTTCTCACTTTATAGTGTGTGGGCCAGATCTGGGCAGAGGACCCAGCCATGTACTGGGCCAAAACAAACCAAGGATGTGGCCCACAAGTGAGCCAGCCAAATTTTGCTAACTGGGTGGCATCTTGCTCAGTGCTTTCTGGGCAGTCCACCGTCCAGGCGGTTAAGCAGAGTAATAGACAAAATCCCACAGAGTCTAATTTACCTTCCTTTTTTTTAGTTATACTTTGTAAATTAGTAAATAATTTTGATCCAGCTCAGCGTCAGCAACAACATTTACTATAGAATAATTATACCTGAAGCCTAGGTTTTATTTTCTAAAATAAAAGTCTCTGCTTTTTAAAATCGGTTTGAGAAGAGTAAACTAGTTAAAGCTTGTAAGCAGGACAGTGATCTGAGTGGTCCAAAGTTGGACCAACAATGGCAAACAGTCAGTGGGATGCTGACCTTTTTTTGTAAAAAATAAGTATGAGCCACTGCTGTTCCGCCCTCGGACCACCCAGATCACTGTCCTGCATGCAAGCTTCAACTTGTTTTTAATCTCCTCAAAGAGGTTTTAAATGCACAGAGACTTTTATTTTAGAAAATAAACTATGACAAATATTACAAAAAAACCGAGAGAGTGAAATAATGACTAGGCGTGATATAAAATGGTTTTATAGAAAATGTTGTAGCTGATTTACAAAGTATAACTGAAAAACAAAAGAAGGAAAACTAAGTAAACTGGACTGAGAGTGGAAAATGAGCGATGATGAGTGGTCCACTCTTGCTGTCATGGCTCAAGCTGCTTACAGAAGTCTTCCCACACATTTCATTGTTTATGGTTCCTTGTTAACGTGGCCAGTATTTTTTCCAAAGGAGGCACATTCAAATGTTTCTCCATATTCTACATGTATGGATTTGTGTCTCCTTCCAACATCTAGGAATCCCTCATTTTGCTGTGTTCTAGGAGAAAATTCTCTCCTATTCATTCAGTTTTGTCCCCTAGAGGACAGCCTTTTTTGAAATTGGAATAACATAGCAGAGCCAGTTTCCAAGAAACTTTTCCAAAGAGGCTCAGTCCTTTTTGCATCCTTATAACGTATGATGAAAATATATACTAATGTCTTGTTTACACTTCCAACACATAATATCTTTCAGCACTGCCATTCTATAAAGTGGTGTTGGGGTAGTGTAATATCAGTGTAGTGCTTTGTGTGGAATTCAATTGCCCCTTGCTTCTCTATTGTGTCTCCCTTTATTAGAGAAATCTCTACCCCGTGTGGCTTTTCACACATTCTGGAGCATATATATATATATATATATATATATAATTTGGTAGCTTACAGTATTCTGTTATAGCATTTGTTTCTTATTTGAGACAAATTATTGCTTTTTACACAATTTCAGATTTGCAGATTTCCAAAAATGACCCCTCTCCACCAAATTAGATTTGACTAGATCATTGTAAGATATTTTTTATTTACCTTATGTTATTTTGTTATACAGTTGTGGTTGCTGGAACTAGATGTCTGACACATCCCAGCTAGCAAGGCATGGTCCAAACTTACAAACAAATAATAAAGAAAGAAATAAAGGAAAAATAAGACACTGTTGGTTTTGAATGGTAAGTGCTGTAGCGCTGTAGACATTGGGACCCCTGGTTTGTACCACCTCTACAATGAACCAGTTCACACCAAACACTGAAGACTGTCCTACATGAAGATGTGGTTAGAGGAGAACCCCTGTAGTGGCCACTGGATGGCTTTTCAACAGGTACCGCTTTTTAATGCATGGCCCAAGCAGATTTCGTAAAGTGACAGATTTGAAACTTGCTAAGTAGAGATACAGCTTCGGGGAGGTTTCTGCAGTCCCTCTAGTGCCCCTCTGTGGCCCCTCTGAGGCCACATACCCCCAGTTTGAGAACCGCTATACCATTCTAGTCCAATTTTGCATCTAGACTGAAAGGCTAAAGCCTTTGAGTGACAGTCAAGAAATCCAGGAGCGGAACCACCTGAACAGAATGAAATAAAGCCAAAAGTAAGGAATTAGAAACTGACAGACGTGAAGAAAAAGTAGATTATTTACCTCAAAAATATACACTAGTAGCATTGAAACATTATTTTGAAAGGCCATCGTAAAATGTGTGTAAATACATAGCAATGATTAAGCAAACTTGTAAAGTAGTTACTACCTAGCTTTGGTTCCACGTCACCATAAACTATAAAATATCTGGAAAAGGTTTCAACTTCATACAGGCAGATGAACGAGCCCAAGGTTCTTGTGAGCCCAAGGCCGTCTGCATGAGCGATGACTTTCATCATCTTGTTTTTGTGCTCAGGTCAAGTTACAATATGATTAAAAACCCATTATGCTGTTCTGGAATGCCGAAAATGTTGGTAATGATCATTAACACCAGGCGTCTGTTTCCTTCTAAAGCACAGCACATCCCATTGAAGATATATGAGAAAATAGACCCTTTACAAGACATTGCCATTGTGTTGTGCCAGTACTCATGGAGACACGTCTGCATGATACACAACTACTATTAATTGAGTGCCTTTGTAACACCTTAGTTGGAAGGTTTCAAACAAATGAACCCCATCATAGTCCTTATTAACCTCCCACTGACCTGAAAATGTGTTCTGACCTTGTTTTCTTATCATGCATAATAGAGATACAACTTCCTTATTTGTTAATAATACAGTAACGTTGGCTCACTGAGTGCAGCCAGCAGTCCTGTTAATCATTCCTTCAGAGTTGCAAAGGTGAACAATCATTGTTGAGATGTTTCAGTTTTTCTTTGTTGACCCAAATCACCACTCAGATTAAATAGTGGGTTCCGTTTGTTTGCGGATGGATGATGGGGCTTAGGCTACGTTCACACGGCAGGTAAAAGTGGGCCAAATCTGATTTTCTCACCAAGTCTGATTTTATGTTTGGCTGTTCAGATTATCTTTTGAATGTGATCTGTATGCGACACCAGTCTGAACAGATCAGCTCCTAAACCGACCATCACGCGCTGCTTCACGTGGCTCGTCCAGAGGTAAACAATCACAACCGCCAAAGAACGGCAGTTGCTCCCGGAGGATCGGCTTCATCTTCACCAGCATCACAGGAGCCATCATGAAGCATCACTGACTGACAGCTGGGCTCATCACCCAGAATGTGTTCAAGTTCACGGTAGAAGGGTCTGGTATTCGGCTCCAGCCACATGGTTCATGTCTTCAGATTCTTGAAACCGTTCTTTGACGCTGCAGCCTTGCTCGCCTCCGGCCACGAGTTGGACTGATGTAAAAGTAACGAATTCTGATCTGGCTGTTCAGACTGATGTCGCAGGGGGGCGGTATTGTTTGAACTGGAGAAATTCCCAAATTCCCGAATGCAGCCTGACAAAATCCTGTCCGAATCTGGCCTAACCCACAGCGCCGAATGTTTGAATAAGCAGGCAAGAGAAGAGTGAAGTGGAGTGAAGTGCAGGCCAAAAGGACTGTGAGAAACGTGAGACCTGAACCTGATGCAAGCTCGGAAGAATGTTTGAGAAATGATATCTGAACCGACACTGACGTGAAAAGTCAGGTCCCGTCGGGTTCAGACAGATATTTCAGGCGCTAGACTGTGTGTCTTATTTCCACGTCTCTGCGCTGAGAGGCACTCGCTCTGACATTTTTCCTCATTTTTCAAATATTTGTGCATTGAAAAGTACAGCAGCACCACCACCGTTCACACGGTGATCTATTATAAATGACTGCTCTCAGAAATACAGCACGATTCTGATAGATGCTACTCCATTCACCTTTATTCTATTCTATTCTTCTCTGTTCTGTTCTGTTCTACTCTGGATTCTATTCTATTCTTCTCTGTTCTATTGAGTTCTACTCTGGGTTCTATTCTATTCTTCTCTGTTCTATTGAGTTCTACTCTGGATTCTATACTATTCTTCTCCGTTCTATTGAGTTCTACTCTGGATTCTATTCTATTCATCTCTGTTCTGTTCTCCTCAGGACTCAATAGAACAGAGAAGAATAGAATAGAACCCAGAGTAGAATTCAATAGAACAGAGAGAAATAGAACAGAATCCAGAGTAGAACTCAATAGAACAGAGATAAATAGAATAGCATCCTGAGGAGAACAGAACAGAGATGTATAGTATAGAATCCAGAGTAGAACTCAATAGAATGGAGAAGAATAGTATAGAATCCAGAGTAGAGCTCAATAGAACAGAGAAGAATAGACTAGAACCCAGAGTAGAATTCAATAGAACAGAGAAGAATAGTTGAGTTCTACTCTGGATTCTATTTTACTCATTCTATTATTCTGTGTTCTGTTCTATACTGAATTCTATTCCGTTTTAATTAATTCTATTTTATTTTGTTGTTCTCTGTTCTATTCTGCATTCTATTCTATTCTTTGTTCTGTTCTACTCTGGATTCTATTCTATTGTATTTTTCAAGGTTCTGTTCCATTCTACTGTTGATTCTATTCTGTTTTATTCTATTAGTCTTTTATGTTCTACTTTGGACTCTATTCTGTGCTGTTCTGTTCTACTCTGTTATTCTTTGTTCTCTTCTGTTCTACTCTGGATTCTTTTCTGTTGTTCTCTGTTCTGTTCTATTCTCTGTTCTTTTCTGTTCGGTTCTATTATTTTCTGATCTGTTTTTCTCTGGATTTAATTGCATTTATCTTTCAAGTTTATTGATCCAATATAATTCAAACCTCTTTTGCATTTTCTTTTTATGTTTTTTGATAATCGTGCCAAGTAGGCCATGTCTGTTACATTCCTATCATTAAAATGCTTCCTAATTAGCATATATGAAAGAAAGTCCAGCATTATTTTTTTGGTCCTCCTCTATCCCCCGTCTGTCCGTCCAGCCCAACGGATGCACACACCAAGACAGATGGAGATGCTGAATTATTTTAATGCCTGGAAAGCATTGAAAAATGTAGCAGATAGAGAATAAACCGGCCAATAAGTGGCCCCTGTCCCCTGGTGTTGGGTCAGCCCAATTCTGCAGTGATGGTATGCAGACTACAGCAGCCGATTCCAGCCTCTACCATCTGCAGGGGTGACTGTGCCAGCCACAGTTTAACAATGCTTTCCCCTGATGGCTTATTTGTTCCCAAACGCAATTGCACAGCATGTTTAAAGTAGCATTAGCATAACTATTCAGACGAAATAATGGCCTCCTGTGTTCCTTTACCATGAAAACGAAATGGGAAAACCTGGGACCAAAAATGTTTTTGGCGCGCACAATGGCGTGTGATGGAGTCAACAGTTTCACAGCAGGCGTCGCACTCCAGTTCATGGAACACTTGTAAAACAACTGTGACAGATGTGCGAATCGTCTAAAATTGCTTAGCCCAGCACAGAGTTAATGGAGCTGATATAACTGCCCAGTGACTATAAGCATTAAACAACATCCCTGATGACAGGCCTCAGGAGATGGAGAGGAACGCTGCAATTGCTGTCTTCATCTGGATTTGCTGGAGCCAAAACAAAACGCTCCGTGTGTCAATAAACCTAAAGCTCTTTGTGCAAATATTGAAATGTGGATAATGTCTTACAGGTGTGGAGTCTCAGTGACACACAGGTACGCGTCACATACCACCTCGCATACTCACTTTAACACGTCCTTACACCTACAGGACCTTTTATGACATCCCATTCTAAAGCCATGAGCGTTAATATGGAGTTGGTCCATCTTGCAGCTCTGACCGTTTCCGCTCTTCTGAGAAGTTTCCTACAAGCTTTTGGAAAGTGTTTGTGTGAATTTTGACCCGTTCATCCAGAAGAGCATTTGTGAGATCAGACACTGACGTTGGACGAGAGGGCCTGGCTCACAGTCTCCATGATGGGGTTGAGGTCAGGGCTCTGTGAGGGCCAGTCAGGTTCTTCCACACCAAACTCACCCAGCCAGGCCTTTATGGACCTTGCTTTCTGCACTGGGACTCAGTCATGCTGGAACAGAAAATGGCCTTCCCCAAACTGTCGGCCATGGAAATCCATTTCGTGAAGCTCCTAACCTACACTTCAGCTCTCAGTAGCCCCACTCTTTGAGTTTATATGGTCTACCACTTCATTGCTGAGCTGTTGCTGCTCCTAGACGCTTCCATGTCATAAAATTAGCACTTACAGTTGACAGGGGCAGATCTAGCAGGACAGAAAGTTCACAAACTGACTTGTGGCAGAGGTGGCATCCTATGACTGTGCCATGTTTAAAGTCACTGAGCTACTCTAGTACCCATTCTAGTACCAGCGTTTGTCTATGGAGACGGCAAGGCTATGTGCTTAATTTTACACAGCTGTTAGCAATGGGCGTCCTGATTGGCTGATACCCTTGAACTCAATAATCAGGAGGGGTGTCCACATACTTTTTCATATATATATATATATATATATATATATATATATATATATATATATGTGTGTGTGTGTCAACAGTTTACCCACTACTTCAGCTACACCACTGATCTGGTATTTTTACCTGATGGCCAGTCAATTCCAATGTACTCAGAGTCCGATATTAGAATGATAGCAGCCTTGTCAGAAAACAGCTCAATGCGAGAGCAGCCTGGCTGGATTTATCCTTTATGTGAGCAGCCTGACTGCTGGGTCAATTATGGCTGTCCGGGCCACAGGTGAGCAATGAGTGTTATTTCCTAGTTTGTCCAGATGGGTCAAAACCAGGACTGTTCTGTCGGCAGTAGCGAGACACAAAATCTTTTATCTCTCACCTATTGGGAAATAAGCTACTCGGAACAGAGGAAATGTACACGTGTGGCGAACCACTTAAATCCATACACACACCTCAGTCAAGCCACAGTCAGGGATGGGTATAAATCAGATGCAATGCAATGCATTAATCTGCAATTTAACTGCATCAGTTTCAGAAATATACAGTACAATTCACAGGCTACGTTCAAACAGACTTGTGTAGGAGTGTTTTTATGCTCTGCTGGTGTCCAAAATAACAGAAACACCACTTGAAATACTGATGCACATTGTAGCTTTAAAATAACAGACTGTTGCCTTGCAATTTATACGCCCCACTTTACTGACCGAGAGCCCAATGGGACCACCACTGAGCAGGTATTGTCTGGGGGTGGATTACTTTCTTCTGTTAAACTCTAGCTTGTTTATCTGGTAGCACGTTACTGTAGGGTACTGGTCAGGCCTTATGACTACATAAGCTTGTCATGACAACTGACCTGACACCCTACATAAATGTTTATAAATGCTTATTCCAATAGGTGTACTTCGCTTTTAGGGTTACATTTGCCAGTTTTGATTAGAGTTAGCTAAAGTAGTCTTTAGTAGTATGGGGGCAGTCGTGGGCTGGAGGTTAGGGAGGTTAGGCCCTGTGACCGGAAGGTTGCCGGTTCAATCCCCAGGGCTGACAGTCCATGACTGAGGTGTCCTTGAGCAAGACACCTAACCCCCAACTGCTCCCCCGGGCGCCGTGGATAGGGCTGCCCACCGCTCTGGGCAAGTGTGCTCACTGCCCCCTAGTGTGTGTGTTCACTAGTGTGTATGTGGTGTTTCACTTCATGGATGGGTTAAAAGGTGGAATTTCCCCGGTTGTGTGATCAAAAAAGTATCACTTATGTCAGGTGACGCCTGTTGGAATAAGCATTTATAAACATCTATGTAGAATTATGAACAAGCTTATGAACAGTAGCGTAAAGTGTTACCATTTATCTACACCAGAAATGTCCAAAAACCTACATTTGACACTCTTTCAGGGGTAAAATAATGCGTTTATGTATATATGTGATAGTGCTGGCGAAAAATAACAAAAAAATAATCAAACTTTCCTCGTGAGTTGGTTTTGCTGAAGTTAGGTCGACATATATGAAATCATAAGAGAGATGGAAAGATGTCAAACGCAGATTTTTTATTGATATACCAAAACATATGCAACAACAAATGACAATTACGGGAACAGTTACTGTCACTGCTGTGGTGATAATGGTCCACCACCCAGATATTACAGTATCTGGTCAGCAGTGGTCCTATGGTGGTGCCTTTCCATTGATGGTTGGGTGCTGATAAACTGCAGCAACAGGTTGGCTACAGTCAGTAACTGTAAGCCTACAACATCCATCTACATGGTAGAAAATGGCCAATAAAGATGAGTATTTCATGTGATTTTTCCATTATTTTGCGCACCCACTGCATTTATCCACTCAATATATTAAAGGTTTCCCAAAGAATTGTAATCTAATTGATTTGAAATGTGAGATATGAGATTAACAAACTTTTCACACAAACGCTGCCAAACGTCTAAACTGCCGTCAAAATGGACAACTGGTTACAAGCCAGTCATAATAAAACAGTGTCACTGAATCCGACTGGGAAGAACTTTGGTAGAACAAAGATATACCAGCGACTGTTCTACCTGCTGAATACTTCAGTCTTTTAGGGACGTGTCTCCCTGCAGGTTCCTGTTTCTAGGTGGAAGTGTGTACTTTTAGGAGGTTACCTTGCAAACATGCCACTGTCAAATGCTGAAACAGAAAAGACCCAAAGTACACTGAGAGTCTATTTAAACAGGGGTCAACTTCCCATTTAATTAGAGCTGTGGAGTTACTCAGTGGTCAGGAACTTCCCTCTTGATAATGCGCTTCTCCATGTCAGCAAACCTGTCTGACAGCTTTTATATGTTCGGACTGTTGTGGCTGTTAATGTTGATACAGATAAATTAGGCCACGAGTAGAGTTGCTGAGAGAAACCTGTATATCAGGTAAATGTATAGGTCTAATAGGTGTTAGAAGAACCTGCCATTGAGTCAGAAAGACCTACTATATAGCCAAACTACACACTGCATGCTATATCTGCAGACCAGATATTCTTTAGGTCACTTTCAGCCCATCTGTGACACTGTTTTCAAGAGTTCTCTTTGAGGGATTTAGTAACTAGCACATATATGCATTTGGCAGATGCTCTTATCCAGAGTAACTTACAATGTAACGTGGTAGGCAAAGGTTAATTGTTGGCTTGGCATGCTCTGCTTGCCCATGTGGAGAACCGACTCCAGTCGACCAGCCATATGACTGGTATAGCGTAGTGTTGCCCACTACGCTGTACCAGCCAAATAGTGAATAAAATATCCTCTCATGTTTTTTGGGTGGATTTTGGTTATAGTCACTTATAGAAACTCGTCTGTTCCTACATACTGCACCAAAAATGGTTTGTGGTCAGTTGCTCGTCAATTCCTGTCAAAGTAGGCTGTTATTGTCCACATTAAGGAACAAAGTCACACTGTTCTTAACCCAAAAGCAAGAGTGACATGTAAAAAAATGCAGAAATATGCTATGAGAATGGTCCGCCACCCAAATGATGTCTGGTTTTATGGTGGTCCCTTTCCATTACGGATGGGCTACAAGAGGGCTGAGAATTTGTGCAGCAGCAGATTAGCTACAGTCACTAAGGCTCAATTCACAACGCAGGTAAAAATGGGCCAAATCTGATTTTCTCAGCAAATCTGATTTTTCTTTGGTGGTTCAGATTATCTTTTAAATGTGATCTGTATGCGACAGTCTGGACAGATCAGCTCCTAAACCGATGTGTATATGCAAAAGAACCCTGTGGCTCGTCCAGAGGTCAACAATCATGACGGCCAACGAACACCAGCCGCTCTGAGAGCTTCAGTTTTGTCTTTGCCAGCACCACAGGAGCGATTATGAAGTTGCAGTGGTTGACAACTGGACTCATCACCCAGAATGTGTTTGAGTTTGCTGTAAACATGTTCATGTCCTCGGAATCCTCGGAAATGTTCTCTGATGCTGCCGCCTCGGTCTCCTCCGGCTGTGTTTGGCCACTTCGTTCGAAACATCTTCAAACGCAGAACGACTGCGAAAAGTCTCTGAATTTTTGTCATGAAGAAACATCAGCCTAAATGTTTATGAGCCTCAGCAGCACGAAATTATGACGAATGTCGGATTGACGTAAAAGCCGCATTGCCGCAGAACGGATACGGTTCGGGTTTCAGTACCACATATGAAAGCGTCTCAAATCAGAATAGGAAAGATTCCGTGTGTTTTTCTGTTCAAATCTGTGTAAACGTAGCCTAATTGTAAAGCTACAACCTGCACCCATATGGTGGGTGTTTATGATAAACCAGCCCGTGAGAGTGGGTACCCAATAAACTGGCAACTCAGTCACAAAATGATTCAAATCCAGACCTTTTCTCAGGGCTAAGTCTGATTTAAGTGACGGTCAGCTTATTGGCTCAGTTTCAGCCATTTCAGCTCTTCCTATCAATCTCTCTTTCAAATCTTGCTTTCCCAATCCATTTAATCTGTCATCGCTGCAGGCGTACACGGAGTGGCAGACGTATTGTCATTACACTCCGTTACAGCAGACAGGGCTGAGGCTTCGCTTGGCATGACAATCTTATGCTAACAGACAGGGCTTGGCTCCCTGTTTTCCTTTGCTAGCTGAGGCTTTTTGGCCAACTCTGTTACTTCACTGCTGGTCCTGGGACAGTAAAGCTAGTGGTATCCCAGCTCCAGCACATGTATTTTCAGTCATGAAGGAATTTGCTAAGGAGGACTATGGAGCAGAATTGAATCAGATACTTGCTGATTAGCTACCGTGTTCATTTCTCCCTATACATAAGCTTCTTATAGAGCATGAAGACACCACCCTGCTATATACCATATACAATGACATACCCAAAGTATACACTTGCAGTTTGTGGCTTCACTCATGTGCAAACTAACATGACATTTTTCCAAGAACACGAGCACTGGTCTACTGGTTCATCCTCCACCATGTACTCCACAAGTGGGCGAGTGCATGTGCAGCGTACATCAAGACAGCAGTACAGGCCTAAATTCTTGGCCCCTACAGTGTGGGGATCCAGTGGCTCTGGGCATTTTAATGGCATGGTTTGGGCCCACTTGCTCCCTTAGACCCTTAAAGTGCTGCTGGAGTTTTTAGACACCTCACTGTCACTGCTGGACTGAGAATAGTCCACCAATCAAAAATACCCATCCAGCAGCGTCCTGTGGGCGGCGTCCTGTGACCACTGATGAAGGACTAGAGGATGATCCACACAAACTGTGCAGCAGCAGATGAGCTGTCGTCTCTGACTTTACATCTACAAGGTGGACCGACGAGGTAGGAGTGTCTAATAGAGTGGACAGTGAGTGGACACAGTGTTTAAAAATACTTTTGGAACAATGTTGGTCCATCCCATCAGTACAGATTTGAGGATCTATGCCAAGATGTACTGGTGTTGTGGTGGCTCATGACTTAAGACACTTAATGTTGTTTTTTCTGTTAATTTGTCACAGGCCCATGCACTAATGTTCCATTTACCAGGTGAATTTATGTACAATATTCATTCTAAAATGTTCTTAGATATTCTACTTAGTAGTTATTACATGTTTCATTTGAAGGCTGTCCAAGTAAGTCAGTATAAAATGGGCAAGTTCTTTTATTTGCACTTTTTCTTGACCATCTATTGTAAATTTAGGACCAAAACATTTGGTGTGGTGAATGCTGATGAGCACTTGACCGCTAACTGTTTATTGCTTCCTGCACAGTGCCTAAGGAGTGAGGATGTCCCTCAGTCAAGCATTTAAACCACGTCGACCAAAAACCCACAAGAAGACAACCGTCCTCCGGCACGGTTTAAAAGGGCCATTGTGGAATATAAGGGGAAACTCATGTTGACAAGCACGTCATCTTTCTGCTTCCATTCCTGTAGTCACTCACTTGTGGCCAAAACACAGCATTTACCCACTTCTCCAGATGCCAAGCACTAGGCCGCTTTCTGTGTTGAACTGATTAAAGACAGGACGACTGATTGGTTAGGCACTGAGGTGGGAGTTGAGGTTGGAACTAAATATTTAGCTAAATCCTTGACCCGAGACAATGATGTAAGCCATATGCCAGCATCTACGTAGCCAAATGTATCACAGCCAAGAGCCTCCGGGGCTGCACATTCATCCGAAATTCATTCCATCCTACATTTGTATGGAGAGAAAAAATCCCTGAAACCTCTCCGACTGTAGGAAGATATGTTTGGACAAGGATAATGGGATGCTGTATGGGATTTCTTTGATTTTCCATGTTCTAAGTATATAAGAAAGGCCTAGCTGAGTGCATCAAGTTGACTCAAGCCAACGTCTTATGCAAGTGGCCTAGTAGCAGCCCTGGCGAATGCTTTTGTGCTGGGATCATTGCATTCCAATCCCCAAAAGGGAAGCCTGAGTGTCCTTGAACTTCAAAGGAAACTCCTTACCCCATCATTCAGATGTGGATTAACTTCAGTGAATGGCGTAATGTTGACCCAGCCATACAGGCAGACGTTCAAAGTGATTAAAACTAGGCAAACATGTTCTCAACTCCCAACAGTGCAGAGTAGATACATCACGCAATATGGTAGTAACAGAATAGTTGAAGATCAAGCTAGATGTCTGCCAATGCTGATTAGTTTCATACTTTTCATTAAAAGTATGAAACTAGCTAACCTAGTAACCCTAAACTAGCATTTAATATGTTACTTTTCACTTTGTGTAAAATTCTCAAGCAAAGCATTGTATGCCTCGGCCTCGTAGGTTTAAAAGAATTCACAATTTTGGATTATTTTTGCATTTTTACCTGTCAGTAGTCACGTTTACATGCACCTTAATAATCTGTTAATAATCTGACTTACAGCTCAATATGAATACAATACGTCCAGGTAAACACCTCAATTGGAATAGTCTAGTCTGATTGAAGCCATTCGGAATACAATTTCTATCCGATTGAATGAGGTTGGTAATCCTGTAAATAATCCGTTAAATAGAAGAATAATATCCGTGTAAACGTCTGTATCTGATTACATTCCCTATCGGTAAGTTTGTCTGTTCTGCATGTCCGTCGCAGTTTATACCGTTCCACATTGCGGAGCAGAAACTGATCTGCAGAGGAGACAAAGTTTATGCTATGATCTTTACAAGACAGCAGTGGGACGGACGTCCAGCTTATGTGTCTCAGAAAACGACGTCTTCCTCTCGGCCTTCTTTAATAAAGACATGTGAAGGACGTTTTCCTGAGTCTGACGTCATTTTAAAGCAGTTATAAACACAAGCACTGCTCACTGCTGCTCATCTCACTCTGACTGGACGTGATGCTCGTTGTCATGGTAACATCTACACTTAGTGGTTCTCTACGCATGTGTGTAATATTTGTTCGGATTACTTGTAGTGAGCGTGTAAACAGAGATTTTCCATCAGATCGTTGAGTAGAGTGAAAATATATACCTCAGTCTTAATCTGTAATCGGAATGTATTCAGTCAGATTGGCAAGAATATTTGCATGTCAACAGCCAAAGTGTTCTCTCATTACATTACCCAGCAAGCATTATGTAAATACATCATACAGCCATTGAGAAGCCCATGAAGAAATCAGGTAGCAATATAATAAAGAAATCCTGACTGTTAACATAGCCGCTGATGTAGAAGCTGGAACAAAATGTAAC
This sequence comes from Pygocentrus nattereri, assembly GCF_015220715.1. Taxonomy (NCBI): domain Eukaryota; kingdom Metazoa; phylum Chordata; class Actinopteri; order Characiformes; family Serrasalmidae; genus Pygocentrus; species Pygocentrus nattereri. Next base: position 7,660,682 of record NC_051222.1, on the reverse strand, counting down.
TGCCAGCCTTCAAGTAGTTCTTATCAAAAGTTCTTCCCAACTTCAAGATACACCACCAGACGGGTTTTTTCTAGTCTTTAACCCAGAAAATATCTGCTAGAGATCATTGCAGCGTCACTGAAGCATGAAGCAAGTAGGCATGTTTACAACAGATGGCCAGAATGTCCTTTTAAAAAAAGCAGCGTAACATTTTGTTCATGGTTAAAATGGCTACATTAGCAATGTAAGCTCATAAAACGCACTACATTCACAGATTATATATGAAAATGAAGGAAAATGTCCATTGCAGATCACTACAACCATTCACAATGTGATGTATTAAAACTGTATTAATCAATGTGACCAAGCCTTTTACCCTCTAGATTAGCACCCAGATGAGCTAGTACCCACTAAACTGAGCTAGCATGTTCCTGGCAGCTTTGAAAACAGTTTTCCCGAGCGGCCTTCCTCAGTTCTCTGTCGAAAAAGGTTCACGCAGCTAAGATTCGACACCTAAACAGCTGTTAAACAGAGAGTGAGTTCGGGAAGAAGTGGCAGCTTTCACCTCCACTTAATGGATCAAATTAGCGCTGAATTAGCCGCCATTGTGTTGACTGTCACCTCAACAAGCTGCCTTCAGTTGGCAGCAGCTTAAAGTTCATAGCTAACATTAGCCAAGGAGGTCCACTCTTGTGCTAGGAAACCATGGCAACAGCAGACTGAGCTCCATGTTGCTAATTATCTGACTGATTGCTGAGAGTGCCTTGCACTGATTTGGGCAATTACCAGGTATATTTATAACTAAAGCAAACAAGGTGGTGGTAATTCCCATAATAGCAAAGACAGCGGAGAGATTGGTGAGGGGGGGTGGGGTTGGGGGCACCACAGAGATGGGACACCTTCAGCTGGGTGCCACGACACATCTGGCTGGTTATTAAATTTAGCAGCGTGCCACTAATTTAGCACAATAAAAGGACCCATGTGTGAAATGCAGGCACATCACCTCATTGGGAGTCCGTCATGTGCTCCAAACAACCCTTGTAAGCTTTTGCAGTCAACCTGTTGCTCTGCAGCTCTATATCCATTGGCTAAATCACACAAGACAAGCTTTTCCATGCATAGTAATGTGGGTAATCATTACTGGCTAATTCTCACGTAAGATTGCAGCTAACCCATCAGCTCACAGGATGTAATTTCCAAATCAGAGACCTTCGCCGGGATGCTACATGCAGTGTAGAACATTGCAGAACATTTCAGTAACACCGATCAGGCCTAACACTCTGACCACCTCCTTGTTTCTACACTCATTGTCCATTTTATCAGCTCCACTTACTGTATAGCTGCACTTTGTAGTTCTACAGTTACAGACTGTAGTCCATCTGTTTCTCTGATACTCTGTTACCCTGTTCTTCAGTGGTCAGGACCCCCATGGACCCTCACAGAGCAGGTACTATTTGGGTGGTGCATCATTCTCAGCACTGCAGTAACACTGATGTGGTGGTGGTGTGTTAGTGTGTGTTGCGCTGGTCTGAGTGGATCAGACAGCAGTGCTGCTGAAGTTTTTACTTCACTGTCACTCCTGGACTGAGAATAGTCCACCAACCAAAAATATCCAGCCAGCAGCGTGCTGTGGGCAGCGTCCTGTGACCACTGATGAAGGACTAGTGGATGACCAACACAAACTGTGCAGCAGCAGATGAGCTGTCGTCTCTGACTTTACATCTACAAGGTGGGAGTGTCTAATAGAGTGGACAGTGAGTGGACACAGTGTTTAAAGACTCCAGCAGCACTTTGCAGTGACTTTGACTTCTTGAGATGTTCAGGTGTGCAGCACACATGCTGTACACTGTCAGATAACATTGCTATGATAAAACGTTACGGCTTTAAGAGCTAATGTAATAGTAAGTGTAAGCTAATGTAAAATGCAAACTCCATTATTAATTTCTTCATTTGGGCCCAGTCCCGTTTCTTCTTTTTACATCTACAACAGCTTGTTTTAGAGTGTCACTCTAACCCCTTGGAACTGAGTTACAAGTGTTAATGGTTGAAATCCTGCCCTATGAAAGGGGACAAAAAACCAAACAAAGCATTACTTCATTAACAGCTACTAGTGCTGCTCTGTAGGCGACCCTGCCCGTCTGCAGTGATCATCTGCCTACAAAGAGGGGGCAATTATTTATTATCGCCCACCACTAATTCTTCAGTGATACGAAGCTGAAGTCAGATGTTCTCCAGCTTCTTGCTCAAATTTTCTAATTGCACCTTAAATGGAGCAGCAGTTACATTCTGGAGCTTCAGGGCATCAGAACTGCTGGGCTATTTAAGGTGGAACGGGAAAGTTAGCTAGCTAGCTACCTGAAACATTAGCATGCTTTCAGGAATTTGTTTATGCTTGTAATGAAGAAAACGACCAAAATACACAGAAACACAACATTACACACCATTAAACTAAGATAAAACTAAAAACTGAGAAAATTCTCACATTCGTGGGTTTCTTTGGTCTTCTTTTCTAATAACTCTCTGTTTGAAGTCTCTGAAAAACCATAGTTTGGAGGGCTGTGTAGCCCCAACACTTCACCCTACCCCTCTATCTGAACAAAACTGGAACACGGTAGCCCTAAACCTGAAAGTGCAAAACAGAGGGTGAAGGGCTAAGTGGTAGGGGCGAGGGGTGAAATGGGACTGGGCCTTGGAGCACTCACATCATTGCTAGCTAAATTAGCACGCTTTAGTCTAGCTCCAGTTGCTGCTCAGTTTAGCCAACAGGCTCCATAGTAACATACTACAACTGGCATGAGAGCATTCACTGTTAACCAGCATATTGATGGTATAGTATCATGTAGCTAACATTAGAGATCGGCAGCTACATTAGACTGTAATTGTCTCATTAGTAGCTACCTTTTCCCTTAAGCTGGGGTTTGATAGAGACAGTCTTTTATAACGCGTGTTTAATGTGTGCTTTTTCAGTAATCAATGAGGACAGAAAATAGAAAGAGAGAAAGAGGTAAATTACATAAAATCAATTTGACAATATTTCCAGAAACCAGAATTTATTCCACGTCATTTTGGGCCGTTTCATCATGAAATTTAAAGGACAAAGGTGTTTTCAAATTACGTTAAAAACGGAAAACAACAAAAATGGAGATACAAGGTTTTCTTCCGTTAACAGCGGCATGTAGCAGAATCTACTGCAGTATGAAATTTCAAATGTAAGTTCGATTTATTTTATTTCATCATGTTTGGAGAGAGAAAGGTTGCACATATAACCCCAAGAACACCATACCTACAGTGAAGTATGAGGGTGGGAGCACCATGATATGGAGCCTGACACCATCTATCAAATGAGGACAGGACTTCAGAGGTCTAAGCATAGGTGAACAATCAAAGCCCAGCTTGAAATTTCAGAAGTGATTTCTTCAGTAACTGTATTTCTACCCAACGTTGCTTGCGTTAAGCTTTGATGTGCAGCTAAAGATTTCAAGATTTTGTAACGGTAATTTGACACACGATTCTGTGACTTTAGGTCATTTGTCTTTTCCGTTTAATGCAGCATTTTAATGTTAGATTTAAGATGATGCTACCTTCCAACATCCAAAGGTGCTTTCGATCTAACTCTTGGGAACATCTCACTTGGCAATTTCCCAGCTCTAATACAGCCGATTGAGCTCAAGAACGTCTTCACAATATGGTAAGGAGATGAATTGGGTGGGTTAGATTAGATGCAGCATGTGGGGTCAGCAGTGCTCTAAATGCAAATATCCACCAAGTCATTTTTAACGCCACACATGAAAATGGCTTTATTCCCTGGACACACAGATCAGATTTCTACCTGCCAATCTGGGAAGCTCTCCATGAACCCACTGGAACACTTTCCAAAATCTGTGGCCACAAAGTTGTTTGCCAAAAGATTGACGTCCCCCACAGTACAACCACTGGGAGACGACTAAAGACGAACTGAATGAAATCCAATTATTTATGTTAATTTAGTCTGAAGCAGTGCAACACTGGCAGTTCCTGTGGAGATTTTACACCAATCAGGCCTCACATTATGACCACCTACTTGTTTCTACGCTCATTGTCCATTCGATCAGTTTCAAATGGTCAAATGGACAATGAGCGCAGAAACAAGGAGGTGGTCATAATGTGAGGTCTGATTGGTATAAAGCTCTTATGGCTACATGTAATATCAGGCTGTTATGATGGATCAGTGACTGCATTCAAACTGCCAAAGGAATTTGCAGCCCAACAGGCCTCAGTGAACCAAAATAGATGGTAAATGTGAAGAAGATGCTGCCGTGTGAACAGCTATCGGTGTCCCATCTTCCACAGAACCAAGATAAGCAGATTAGCTGAAGTGTACAGCTGCTCTGATTGCTCTTGATAAGGACAGCTAGGGCATCACATCCACACATGAGGGTGTCACATCTACTTAGCAGCCAAAAAGGGCTGATTTGCATGCAATCTTGTTGACTTCTGCTGTTCTTTATAAGCACTGATAACTTTTGCGGTGTTTATGCAAAAATAAAACAGAAATGAAATGATACTAGACCTCAAATAACACCAGAATCATAAAAAATACTATTAACTATTAAATTACTGTAACATAGCTTCCTGTACCACTAAGTAATGTTTCAGTTTCACCTATTTCACCTATCCTGATCATATCCGACCCCATGTCAAATAATTTGTTGATTTTATAAGTCAAAACATGCAAAATACCTGTTTATTTGCCGAGTTTTGGCCGTGCAAAAGTTATGGCACCTCCTCTATTTCATTTATTTTGTTAAACTTAGAAAATGAATACAAGCTGTGCAAAGAAATTCCCATATTGTGCTCTCTGTAGAGGATGTCTTCACTTACTGTCACTATTTTCAAATGCCACTTGATGAGGGAGCATAGGAGCTTTATGTATTCGTGACTGTATGTATATCTGGTGTGCTCAGAACAGTGGTGGAGTCCAGACATTCACAGCATTGAAAGTGGCTGGATTACTTGAATCATGAAAGGCAGAAAATCCAACTAACTTCTATGACGGAGGTTTGGAGGTGTGGGAAAATGTCCCTACACATTTCTGTTTAGATGTCCTACAGAACGGAAGCTGTAAGGGCAGTGGGTAGCGCTGTGGCTTCTCAGCAAGAAGGGCCTGGGTCAGATTCATCCACAGCCATGTGATACACTGATCTCCAACCATAGGAAGCGCTTGGTTGATGTTATTGCTGCTGGCACGGCCCGTTATGAAGGTCAGGGGGCGATTACTTTTTCACACGACTGATATAGGTGTTGCAAAGCTTTTGTTTTTTTTCTCAATGAAGGAAATAGTCATTTAAAAACTCCTCATGTTCTCCTCGTCTCCTATTACATTTCAAGTAAAGACCTGAAACCATCCAATGTGGACGAAATAGAGGAAATCAGGAGGGGAGGCGGGGGTGCGATTAGTTTTCACAGCTATTATGTTTATACAACTATATTTAAACCTTAGGTCTAAGTTTAAGTCTAGTTTGGACCACGCCCACGTCTAGAACTTCCAGTTCAGCTGATCTTTTACAGTAAACAGATGCAGGCAGTCGTTATACCTCCGCTTATGTGTTTTACATCTATGACTGATTTTAATTCAAGGCGTCACATGCTAGAAAGCAGATGTTAAAAACAGATTCCCATGGAAACAAAACCACACTAGTGAGCAGCGAGGCCCTGCAGCAGAGCTGACGCTGCCCCCCCCCCCCTCGTTCGCCAAGTCTGGAAAATAACGAATGACCCCTGCGAACGTTTCCTTCCAGGCTCACGGCGAGAGACGGAGAGTTAAGCTTTAACTAGTGATAAATGCTGCGACGCTGACCACAGTGCTACTGTTCTCCCACTCTGTGGCTCAGGGCCATCTGGCTGAGCTTCACTTCTCCTGCGAGGGGCCATCGGGGTCTTTGTGGCAACGTCAGAGCCCCTGGCAACTTGCTTTCATCCAGAACCGAAGATGAAAAGACAGCTGAAGGGAAAGAGAGGGCGAGAGAGAGGCCACGTTCAAAGCTTGAGCATGTGTTGGAAGGAAAATTTGAAGCTTGTTAATGCGAAGCTAGTTTGTATATAATAGCTTTTATGTGTGACATATGGCTGTCAGCAACCTTCTGCTTGCTCAGAGGAAGACTAATATTACAACAAATTTGAATAGCATTAATACATATTTGTGATTGTTTATGCACGGCGCTGTGAAAAAGTATTTGATAGCCTCTATTTCCGCATATTTGTAGCTCTGAGCGGTTTTAGGTCCTCATAAAAAATTGTAACGTGAGGCAAAGAAAACACGTGGAAACCCCAAACACTGTTTCTGTCGCTTTTGTGAAAAAGTAATTGCCCCCTAAACACCTAATAACTGTTTACCTTTAGCGGCAACAAATGCAGCCAAATGCTTCCGGTTTCTGGAGATCAGTCTTGCGTGTCACTTTTCTTTAATTCAGCCGAGTTGAAATCGTAAGGGATGGGGTACAAAGCCATTTCTAAGGCTCCAGAGAACCACATTGAGAGGCACTATCTCCAAATGGAGAAAACGCCAAGTGAAATAAAAAAAAAAAGTAGGCCGTTGTTGCTGCTAAAGGTGGAACCTCCAGTTGTTAGGTTGGGGAAGGGCAATTACTTTTTCACATGGTTGAATTGGGTGTTGCACATCTTTTGAGGACATTGGGGGGCTTTTGAGCATTGAAGGTCCTGCTGCAGCATCTCAGTGGAGTCCAAGATTCTCCTTCAGTATTTTTTGGTAGAGAGCAGAATTCATGGTTCGGTTAATTATGGCAACTCACCCAGGCCCAGGAAAAACAAAACTTTCCCACACATCACACTACCACCACCATGTTTCACTGTTGGTATGACATTCTTGTTGTGAAGTGTTGTCATCATGCAATACCTAGTTTGGCTAATCAATACTTGTTTCAGCCACATGCTCTGCTGATAGATTTAAACTGTATGCAATGGCTGGAGACATCAAGGAGAAATCTGGAGCAAAACCTTTGTTCCTCTGACTAGCTCATTTACGTTCAATAACTGTTTCCATTTTTTTCTAATGTTATATGATGTTCATAGATGCAAAGCTACAAGGTTAAAGATGCTTACCAGGATATGATCACTTGACATGAAGCTTACCTGCTTCTGGTGTATCTTGTAGTCCAATCCAAACCATTTCTATGGAAAGAATGTTTAGATGATCCTCTACATAGAGACATGTTATATAGAGACATGTTTTTATCAATGTTATTTAGCAGTGTTCAAGTGTTACTTCATTGTATTATAATGAACAGCATTGGAAACAAACCTCAATTCCAAAAAAGTTGGGACAGTATGAGAAACAAAAATAAACAGCAGTGATTTATAAATCTACTTTGAGATGTATTTGAACAAAAACAGTCCAAAGACAAGATATGCAATGTCAATTTCATTGATTTTCGCAAACAAACACTCATTGTGAAATTGATGCCCACAACATGTTCTATCTTTGGACAGGAACAATTTAAGACTAGAAATATTGTTAAATTTTCAAAAATATATATAAACAGGTGACACAATCAGGCTTGGATGTAGAAGAAGCATCCAGGATAATCCTAGTAGTTTATGAGCAAGGATCGGTCGAGGCTTGCTACTTAATTACAGTAAACCTGTACTATGCACCAAAACATAACTTTACAGGAGAAGGTAAAAACATACTTTATTTTCAATGTAAGTCAATGGAATCAAACTTTTTCCAAGTAATTTTGGGCCATTTAATTTGGTCGATTCACCGTGGCACTTTCAAATTATGCCAAAAACTTAAAAACGAGGTTTTGTTCCGACAAATGTGATATTCTGTCTTCTAGATGACGTCTTTTTCAGGGACATTCATGCTTTTTTCATGTGTTTCAGCAGCATGCCTGTATAATCAGAGCGTGTAGGTACTGGACTGGCCTGCTTGCAGTTCAGAATTGTCTTCCACTGAAATTGTGTGGTATATTATTAAACTCAAAATATGACAATGAAGGCCCTGTATGGTTGCATAGTTGAAGAATTACATAACAAAAAGGTAACAAATTCTGCTTCTGCAGAACTGCATCAATTGGTGTCTGCAGACCCCAAATGTTTAATAGGTGCTGTTAAAAGGAACAGTAATGTAACACAGTGGTAAACATGCTCCTGTTCTAGGTTTGGAATGTATTGCATGCATCAAATATCTAATGAGTATATATTTACAAAAACAATGATGTCCATAACATAAAACAAGAAATATTGTGTCATTGTACTGTTTTCAATTTAATACAGGTCAGACGTTTTTGCAATTGGGTTTAAACCTTTGGATGAGTTTTTTTTTTTTTTGCCAAACTATACAAAACATCTGTATTTGAATTTGATTACAATCTGATATTATTTATTCAAACCACTGAGAGGCAGTGAGTGGATGATGTAAACTAATAGAAAGATCCAAAACAAATCAATGTAATCTAGTTAGGACATCCAAGTTACCTAATGTAGGCTAGCATTGTTATGGAAACAAATCCACACATTTGGCCACAATCTGGCATTCATTTATTAAAGTATGATGGGGGCTAGTGGGCCTCTGCTCTCAAGAAACACTAGAAAAACCTCCCTAAGAATTCTGAGCTCTCCAAGATGTGTAATGTTTTCCGTGCTAAGCCTGCTAAACCTCCAGAACCCATCCAGCCTCCCATGTAGGACACATCAAAAGGGTTGTATCGAAGGAGATTAGAGGGGTGGCATGTTCCTCCGCTTCCTTCCTTTTCTTCTCCGGGTCCGAACGGGCCCGCTGATCCGCGTTCTCCTTTCATGAGCGCGAACTCTCCCCTCGGCCTTTGAAGTTCTGACTTGAGCTGACCTCCAGCTCAAAGGAGGAGCAGAAAGTCTTGACTGACGTCTTCTTTGGAGCAGAGGGGAGAGGCTTGGGACTCTCCAGGGAGCAAAGAAGGATGGAGGAGGGATGAAACGGGGGAGTTCTTGGGTGGAGGAAGCACACGCAAGCCTTTGTCAGTCCTGGCTGATTCATTTGTCTGCAAGCTAGCGGTCAAGTCTGGTTTAGAATGATAGTTTAACAAAATAAATTAATAAATAAATAAACAAAACAACTTTACCCAAGTTTCCACTGACCCCAAATGCCAGATGTAGTTGATTTACCAAGACATGCTTGGAGTCCAAATTTAGGTTCTGAACTGGAACTATGAGATTAACATTGCTATCAAGCGCTAGAACTCAATAGTCACCCAAACAGCCAAAGTTGTTTCTGCGAAAATCACATTAACAAATCTTCTAAAAGTGCTCAAACTGCGTCCAGGTCTTTATTGAGGTGGTACCGACTTGTTAATGTGGTTTAGAACACAGTATGACTTACTGTGACCTATAAAAATCAAGCAACACAGCTTCGGTCATTTTAGACAATGCCAGGGCTGGTACCCTCAAAGCAGGATTGATCTTGGACCAGATTTCTTCATATCATCACAAATACCTCTTCTAGATCTGCATTTCTACTCATGAGGTGGTTTGTAAATATAGACTCTGCTGTCTAAAGTGGCTGCCAGGACTTTTGTTCATTCTTATGGTTCAGAGTAAGTCATACGGTGTCTTAAACCACATTGACAAGCCTGTGCATCCTTTATGAAGACCTGGATGCAGTTTGAACACTTTAAGTCGTGTATTTTTACAGAAACCGCTGGGGATTTTTGACTGTTTGAGTGAGTTCTACACTGTAAAAAATGAGAGGTCAGCTCATCTCGAAATGATATAGTAACTGATTACCTGGCTTTTCTTGAGTTGACTCAACTTGAGGACACACAACTCAAATTTCTTAGTTGAGTCAAAAGTTCTCTTAATGCTTTTAGTTCTGCATCTCAGTCATGTAAATGAAATGAACTTGTTATTTTTTTGTACTCAACTTCCTCACCAGCCAAGACTCTCCATCACACCATCTTGCAAGACATTGAGTACACACTCATGGATGGCTATGGCATCGCTGGGGCTCAAACTCTCAACCTCCTGTTGGGTAGACAGCTCAGTCCACTGCACCACATTAAGCAACTGAGATTTTGTGTCAAATGTTTAATACACTGGAGAAAATATTTGTTGTTTGACTTTGAAGCCTGGCATCATCTCATGTGGCGCAACTGTCTAATAATTCATCCCAACATCAGGAGGTTGTGAATTTGAATCCCAGCAATACCACAGCTGTCCATTATCAAGAACCTCAAGAGGAGAGTATGCCAGATGGGACTGTGTGATAGAAGGAGCACCAGCTAGTGGGGAAACTGAGTAACAGAACACATTCAGTTTAGTTTATCTAACTGAGATGCAGATCTAGAAACAGTAGCTTGGAGAATTTTTGACTCAACTAAGAAATTTGAGTTGTGTGTCCTCAAGTTGACTCAACTCAAGAAAAGTCATGTAATCAGTTACTAAATAATTTTTTTGAACTGACCTCTCATTTTTTACAGTGTAGTGCTTTTGTATCCTATTGGTGGTTTGTTGTATCTGTGTTTACATTTATGGCATTTGGCAGACGTTCTTATCCAGAACAACTTGCAATTTGATCATTTTTGCACAGATAGCACAAAGGTAGTGTTAAAGTCTTGCCCAAGGACTCTTACTAGTATAGTGTAGGGTGCTTGCCCAGGCAGGGGGTTGAACCCCAGTCTACAGCATCGCCAGCAGAGGTGTTTCTGGAGTGTTTCCTCACATGATCAGGAACATCTACATGAGCAACTGGAATTTTTCCCCATGCTGTCCACTTTTGACGGATGCACCGTAACACCATTGCCACGTTGGTTTGGTGTCTATTGTCCATTAACACACTGAACTCAATGGCAAGGAGCATGTTTTGTATTCAAAAAGAAAGCACAGCCTAAAATGACTAAACCCTAAACAGTATCAAATAAGAAAATAAGGTAATCTTCACCCCATAATCACAATTAATCTCGCAAATCAACCTCATCCAACTGCCACACCAAAAGTTGTGTGATAAGATTAGAGAGGTATGGTATCCCAGGTGTTTGCTAGGTGGTTGCTATGGTATTCCAGGTGGTTGCTAAGGTGTTGCTAGGTGGTTGCTCTGGTATCACAGGTATGTTTCATTTACATATCTGGCATTTGGTAGACGCTCTTGTCCAGAGCGTCAATTTGAGCATGTTACTGTGACACGGAGCAAGGAGCGAGGAGGCGGACGCATATGCAGAGATAAGCGAGATTTATTAAGGGCAAATCCATGGTCATGGTCAAAACGGTCCAAAGTCAGATGGACAACACGGATAGATCGGGGGGCAGACATGACAGACAAACCAGAATCAAACCAACAACACAGAGAATCAAACAAAGATCCAAACACATCAAACAAAGGCCAGCAAACACAAGGGGCAAACACAGGGCTTAAATACACGGGGAAGATGAGGGACAGGTGAAAACAATCAGGTGCGGAGTCACAAAACAAGGGGCATGAATCAAAACAAATGCACATGGAAGACCAAAACAAAAAAGCACATGGAGTGGGAGGAGCCAATCGTGACAGTTACACAGGTAGGCAGCGGTAGTGTTAGGAGTCTTGCCCAAGGACTCTTATTGGTGTAGTGTAGGGTGCTTGCCCAGGTGGGGGATTGAGCCCCAGTCTACAATATAGTTGCTAAAGTGTTGCTAGGTGGTTGCTTCGGTTTCTGAGGTGTCTGACTGTTTTACATTGGAGCTATGAGGCCAATGTAGCTAACAAGCAATGGAAGCCTGTAGTCACCATTAGCATTATGCAAACTGCATATGGTTACTGTCAGAACAAAACCTGTTTGATATAAACACGGAAGAAAATATGTTGCACAGCTTAGAAACAGTAGCAGCCGTCTTGAAGCCATCATGTAGCAGCATTACTCCAATCAACCAACCAAATCTTCACTTCATGGTTGTCCTTAACTGATCACCCTCATCAAACCTCATCAAACCACAAACAAGATCATGTGATAAGATTAAGAATCTGCTTTCATTCCTTTTCATTTTTGCTTCATACCGTTCACACATTCCAAGCAACTGGCACACGTTCATGGAACTGCCTCAAATTCCTTTGACTGGCTCTTAAAAAAGAGAGAAGCGAGTAGTTCCAGGACCTGCTTTGAGGCCCTGACCCGGAGCGGTTCTCCTCTGTGTGAAATGTGACACTTTTATGATTAGGGCTTTCTATTCCGGCGGCCTTAATCTGGCATTAGTGAGAGGAGAGGAATGAGAAGGCAGGTTAAGGCATCCTCCTCCAGCCGGGAACCCAAACAAATTGCCTTGTGTTAAAAAAAAGGAGGAAATAAATATATAAAGAAGACATGAAATAAAAAGTAGATCCCTCCAGCAAATTGGCTGTCATTGGATTATCCACCATAAAGTGTGATTTGTTGTGGATGACCCACTCGCCGACCCAGCATTTCTCTCTCTCTCTCTCTTTCTCTCTCTCTCTCTCTCTCTCTCTCTCTCTCTCTCTCTGATTTTCACTGTATCTCACATATACTCACACACAATACAAGCAGCGGCTTCAGCCAAAGGCACCATCCAGTCACTGATCATGTAACTGCAGTTAAAACATCCTATTATCATGTAATAGTTCTGATCCATACATTATTATCAGCTGTTTCTTAACCTTGGACCACCATTGTCATCTGTTTCTAATCATTAAATCACTATTGTGCATCACTTGTTATCATATTGCATCTTCTTATATGTACACTGTCAATCATTTTTCATTTTTACATCCTCATCATCAACCATGTCTTATTATGACATCACTATTGTCACCCATTTACTATTATTACATCACTATCGTCACCCATTTTTTACTATTACATTTCTTATTAATATATCACTGTCGTCACACATTTCTTTTAATTATTTCACCAGTCATCACCAATTTCCTATTATTACATCACTATCGTAGCCCATTTCTTATTATTACATCACTGTCGTCATCCATTTCTTATTATGACATCATTGTCGACACCCATTTATTTTTATTACATCACTATCATCACCCATTTCTTATTATGACATCACACATCAACCATTTCTTATTATTACATCACTATCGTTGCCCATTTCTTATTATTACATAACTATCGTCACCCATTTCTTATTATTTCATCACTGTCATCAGCCATTTCTGAATACATCACTGTCATTAACCATTACCAAATATTACATCTCTATCATCATCCATTCTTTATTACATCATCCTTCATCATCCATTCCTCAATACATCATCGTTATTATCATCTTCATCATTATGACATAACTGCCATCAACTATTACTTATAGTTACACCACCGTCATGAGCCATTTCTCGTTAGAGTTGATTATTATGGTCTGCCACTGTCATCAACCATGTCTTACTCTTATTGTCCCTGGTTTTTCTGATCTTTGGCGAGCACTGCGCTTATTTATCACCGCTTTTCTGCCAGAACAATTATCGTCGTCCAAAATCTCATCGCATGCAACAATACATCATTAAATAATCAGCAACGATGGCGAAGCTCTCATTAAATCAAAGCGAGAGGCGAAAATGCGTTCTCTTTCAGGCTATCACTGGAGGCCGAGCTGAAACAATGGAAGATAAAAGTGGCTCAGCTAATTGGGTGCAGTCGGAGGTGTTGGGGAAAGAATTACTCTCACTCTTTCTCTTTCACTCTCTTTCCCTTTGAAAGTTCGACCTGTATTGCATTAACCCCCCCAACCATGCTTCAGACAAAACAGCTCATTCTCATAAACTAACAAAAGCCTGATTTATTTATCTCGTCTAATCTGGACCAAATAGGAACGGAGTCTTAATGAATGCATTGACTTAATCAAGCTAACTTCCATTCACAACAACGGGTCTATAGAGATGTATTGGGCTGGCAAGGCCGACGGCGTTTTTGGGTTGATGAAAGGCTTTATCAAGTATGTTTTTTTGAGAGAAAAGAAAATTGGCAAAGTCATTCGTGAGTGGAGAAATAATGAACTCAACGCTGCGATAATGACACAGGTGGGCGCCCGTGTTGACGAACGTATTCAGGCCTAGACCGTTATGGCTTTGTCAAGCTCAAAGCTTGAATAACTCAGCAAGTAAAGCTGCAAACGAGAACTTTCTAATTGGCTGAACTCCTTCGAAATGTAAGTACGGCTCCAACTTAATAAATAATCTCCTCGTTGTGGCGTAGGTGGGGAGGCTTATGGTGAATAATTCTCCCTCTGAATTGTCTGGGCGCTACATCTCCTGCTGAAAAGATCAATAACACGCTCTCAAAGACCTCCAAGCTGGGAGACGTTTAACGCAGACTTTATTCATATCGCAGGTTATTATTAGAAAGCGCATCGAAATGTCAAGATCTTTAGGAGGCAAATGTCTCTGAAATGTCACTCGGGGCTTCAGTAACTTTTCTCCTTCCTCGCGTTTGGTCTACACTTCTTTTCTTCATGGTGATCCATTCCGCTGCGCTTCTGTTAGACAGACTGTTTTTGGTAGGTTTGAAAGGAGCTCTGGGAGTGAGAACTGGACACATGCATGCATGTCCACTAACTGGCCTCTTTATTAGAAAGACCTAACTTGTACTTCCACTCACTGGCCACTTTATCAGAAACACCTGCTTGTCTGTCCACTCTCTGGCCACTTTATTAGAAACACTTACCTTGTCTCTCCACTCATTGGCCACTTTATTAGAAACACCTAAGTTGTACTTCCACTAATTGTCCACTTTGTTAGACACACCTAAATTGTACTTCCATTCTCTGGCCACTTTATTAGAAACACCCACCTTGTATGTCCACTCACTGGCCACTTTAATAGAAACATCCAACTTGTACTTCCTCTAACTGGCCACTTTATTAGAAACACTTACCTTGTAGCTCCACCTCGCTGCTGTGCAGTTAGAGATTGTAGCTCACTTGTTGATGCACTGCGTCTTTTAGTGATCCTCTAGACATTCATCGGTGGTCAGTTTCTGACCACAGAGCAGCTGTTGCCTGGGTATGTTTGGGTGGTGGTCCACTCTCAACCTAGGAGTGATGCTGATGTGTGTAAAAACTGCAAATTGACCAGGTAGAGGGGGTTGATAAACTGTGTATCAACAGATGAGCTGCTACCGTAAAGTGATCATTGAGTAGAAGCACATGGTAGGTGTTTCTAATAATAATAAAGTGGCCAGTCATGTCATGCTTGCTTGAAACCATAAGAAACTAGCATCACATCATAGGCCAGTTTCCCAAAAGCATATTAATGTTGAGACCATTTTAAGTGGTAGAGAGAGTATTCAGTGTGATACTCGCTCTACCATTTCAGAACCACCTTTGCTAAGATGCCTTTAGGGAACCTGGCCCAGGTTACTTTCAACCAAAGAAAACTAGCCTCATGTCCAGCCACATCTCTCTCAACCAGGCTGTAGTTACCTCGTTACTGTTGGTAGAGTAAATGCTGCCATCTATAGGCGGCCATGTGCGAAACAAGAGGGTCCTGGCTGAATAGCAGTCAATGCGGGGACAATGCGCTTGAACCACAGGCCACTTTTGCCTTGTCAAAAGACCTCCTGTCCTACTGAACTTTGCAAATTCACTGGAGCCCACCAGCGCCTGTGACACATAGCCTTTCATTAGACTCTCTTATTGACTTCAGGTTATTAGGCTTCTTCATTAAGGGGCGCTGGTTTCATTATCATTTGTCATCAGACATAATGCTGTAGAGACGACTAAACAAACCAATACCCATTAAAGGCCGGGAAGAGGAATGATGATGGTGATTTAGGGGTCCAGGAACACGGGTGAACACAATAACACACATACATTGCCGGTGCACGCACAAAGCCAATTATACATTCCATCATTTCATTGGGCTTATTGTGTTCGGCGACGTGTTCCAGACGTGCCGGGCCGCAGCCGGTTGTCCATCACGTTTGATTATGTTGTTGTGGAGTGATTGCGAAGCCCTAGGAAGCACAGGCGCACACGGATGCACACGTCTTCACAAGCAGCACACAAGCCTGTGATATTTCACAGAGTTTTTGTGGTCTGCAGGCATCATTACACTCCTCACGTTTGGGATAAATCAATGACAAACTGCTTATTAAACAAACCAGCAGGGTTTCAATTATTAATGCGCGAGACTCATAAAGGTTCTATTGTGGTGTGGACAGTTATGGCCTCTGGCATCATGGTTAATACATGACCAAAGGGCATTCTGGGTTAGGCTGGTGTGTGTTTGTGTGTGTGTGTGTGTGTGTGTGTATTGTGCTCTTTGCGGGGACTATGTGATAATTAAAAAAAAACGTTTTTAATATTGCAGGCACATTTGTCTGATCCCCATAAATATTTTCCCCTTACCTCAGATCTGGCCAATCATGTTCGGTGTCCAAATTTTATTTAGTTTAGCGCAGGAGCTACGAGGCTAACAAACACTAGACGTCAATAGTCACCCAAATGGTTTACGTAAAAATGTATTTACAAAAGGTCTCTTAATCCACTTAGACCTCATTCAGGGCTTCAGTAGGGTCCAACAGACTTGTTAATCTGGTTTAGAGCACAGTATGACTTACTACAAGCTATAAACATTAATAAAATTTCACTGTGTAGCTGAACACTGCGGCAGGCATTTTAGGCAACCGGTGTTGTGTCGATTTCCGCTTTTGAGCGCTTGTATTTCGCACAGGCATCTAGACGCTAGATTACAATTGATATTTATGTTGTTTCTACTTATAAACTTGTTTCATCAGGTCAACATTAACAGTTATATATGAGTAGAAACAACAGATTTCGTGTGCAGAATCTGTAGCATCTGGCCTGTTGACTAAATCTCGTACTACTGCAGAAACTATTTGGGCTGTATTGGGTGACTATTGAGTTCGACCGTTTGTGAGCAAATTTGTAGCTCCAGCACGAAACTATAGAAGAATAATTAGGACACCACACAATTCTTGGGTGATCAACAGCATTTTGGGTACGTGGAAAATTGTGTAAACTTGATTTTTTGCTTTACAATTATGAGAAAATCCCCTAAACCCTCATAACCACCAGGTTATGCCTAGATCATCAACTTCAAACTGTGCTGAGCTGCTAATAGACTTGCTAATGTGGTACGTGAGTATCTATAAACATGGACAGAAGCACAGATACGATTCAGGATGGCTGCTTTAAGGGTTGGATTAGCATCGCTGAAACACAGGCATACAGAAGTCAGTGGAAAGACCCCACAAAGACAGGAAAGGAAAATTGTGTCTGCTTGTGTGTGGGGACGGGGGGGGGGACGGGGGGGGGGAACTTAACTGGGCAGCCTTTCTGTCCAGCAGGTGTAGAATGTGAGGGGTGAGACTGCATTAGCGGCTACCGAGCCTTGGCCCAGAATGGCTCTTTATCCACCCGCTAACACTCAGCAGGGAGGAATGGGAGCGATTCGTCTTTGTCACATTAAGGTGCAGGAAAGAAAATAGTTGTTAAGCTTGGTGTGAGCGCCCCTCCGACAACAATTCAGGTCTAATTACCTGCGACCGTAACGTGTATAAGGGTACTGAACACTGGACGAAGCAGCTGCATGTGCGCTACATCTCGGAAATAAAGAGTAGTTCAGGCACAAGTCAATCAGCTACTACAGGTTTTGGTGGCTGAAGTTTGTTTCTTTTGTTTTTCCACTCGAGCTACAAGGCTAACGTAGCTACAGTTTTAATCTCTTTAGCATAAAACAAAGAAAACTTTCATTAGTTTCAGACGAAGTATTTCTAATTCAGAATGATTAGATAACAAGGCAACAAAATGTGACTTTTATTGCTCTATTTTTGCACTGTTCTTTAAAAAGAACCAGCAGTAATCCATAAACAGCAGACAAAATAGCTTAGCGTACTTCATGAGATCTCCTTTCTCCTCAGGCACTCAAGAAATCAAGCTGTGTTCTTAATAAAAAGTATTTTTAAAGCACACAGTCACATTTTTCAGCCCAAAAAATGACTGTTATATAGGTCGCAATGGAGCCAGAAGGCTAATATCGCTAACAGGTAGCTACATGTTAGCATAAATCATCACACACTTGCTTTAAACCATGTTGTTAAGTCATCTCTAATAGACTTGTAAACTGTTTTCTAATAAAAATAGTGAACTGTGGATATCAGAGCTAGATCTTCAAATTGGGCCATTAATGTCAAAACATGATCAAAACATGAGAAACAACTCAACAATAATGCTAACTTCTGCTAGCAACCACTGGGCTCTTGGATCTTGAGTGGGCCATGACGCACCCCTAGTAGCGAACAGGTCCAGATTCAGATGCAGAATGTAAATAAAAATACAACACAGACTCTTTTAATACGGAGCAATGCCGCTGTAATACATACAGAATGTGGTTTGGCATCGTCTTGCTGAAATAATCAAGGCTTTCCCTGAAAAAGACGTTGTCTAGATGGCAGCATATGTTGCCAAAACCTATATATATATCGTTCAGTATTAATGGTGCCTTCACAGATGTTCACGTCACCCATGCCATGTGCACTAATGCACCTCTATATCATCATGAACACTAGCTTTTGAACTGTGACGTGATTGGCCCAGAGAACACAGCATCCATAATTTCCAAAAAGAATTTTAAATATCGATTTGTTGGACCACAGGACACTTTTCCACTTCCCCTCAGTCCATTTTAAATGAGCTCAGCCCAGAGAAGGTGGCAGCATTTCTGGATCCTGTTTATGTACAGTTTCTTCTTTGCGTTTTAGAGTTTTAACTTGTATTTGTGGATGGAGTGATGAAATGCATTCTTTCAGCCAAAGGTTAGCAATTTTTGTAGGGTAAAAAACCACATAAGTCATCACTTAACAGTGTAGTTTGAGGCAAGTGTGTGATGATTTATGCTAACAGGTAGCAAAAAGCTTCTTACTTGTTAGCTACATTAGTCTTGTGGCTCCATTGCAAAACTACTGAAACAAACTTGACATGCCAAATGTCTTAGCAGGTGGAGTGCGTTTGAGGTAACATTTGAGGGAAAAACTGCACAAATTCCAAAGTCATCACACGAAAATAGCTGAAATATAAGCCTACCTCTATGATAGCAAGGTCCACTGCTGGTCCACTGATGGCAAAGCTGGTGATCCACTGGCGTTTTGCTCAGTGTTTTCTGGGCGGCCCACCGATAGTTAAGTGGAATAATAAACAAAATTCCAATTGTCTTCACTCATTTTCTACTCACAGTCCAATTTACTGATTTTTCCTTCCTTTATTTAATTATACTTTGTAACTTATTTTAGTAAAAAACATTTTAATCCAGCTCAGCGTCAACAACAATATTTTCTATAAAATAATTTTCTATCAGACGTAGTCTTTATTTTTTCTCTGTTGTTTGCAATATTCATCTTAAATTATTTTCAAAAATATTCTGTGTGCATTTAAAATCTGTTTGAGAAGATTAAAAACTAAAACTTGTATGCAGGAAGGTGGTCCGAGGGTGGACTAGCAGTAGCAAACGGTCAGTGGAATGACAATCTTATCAAGCCAGCGGACCGATATATTCTCGCTATCTGGGTTGTTCGCACCATTATATCTGTGAAACATACTCAAGAGTTTGCCTGAAGCATTTAGTAGCTTATTAGGAAGATACCCCCACGATGCTTTTGTTTCCTACAGGTTTGTTTTTGTTGCAGCTACATTTTGAAAAATTGCTTCTCCTACACTTAAACATTGGTCTGTACGTGTCAGTCAAATTAGACAAAGTAGGCATTTCTTGGCTATGTCAAGTGACAAAACGTGCCAGACCTGACTATGAGGGACGCACCTGCTGGTCTTCTCCAAAGCTGCTTGGGCATCTAGTTTGGCTTCAGGAACCAGATAGGAAACGGGACCCCATTTGGCAGTGTATGTGTGTGTGGTCCGCTCCACTGGGACCCAGTGTGATGCATGTCTTTAATAACAGTCCATTAACGCTGTGCTGGTGTAACAGGCGGCCCCTTCTTTTCTGGTAATCTGCTGGAAATGAGCGCCGATGGCTCGTGAGGCGGAGGCCCAGCCATTCCCGTCTGCTTCCCCCTGGAGACGGCTGGCACGGGGCAGCTGGGCTTAGTATTGTCTCGCTCTTCCACTCCTTTTCTCTCTGTCTCTCTTTCTCTCTCGCTCTTTCTGTCCTGTCCATTTATTCGTTTGTGACCTCCTCCATCATTTTGACTCACTTTTTTATATGCACACAGGAGAGCCTTAGCTATCTGCTGAGACCAGTATTACCATTGTTCTCTGTATAGTTTCCTTCCATCCCATTTGAAGCAGAGGTTCTGAGCTAGCTCTTGATGATAGGTGGACGTTGTGGAAGGAGGTTGCTGGTTAAGCAATAAAAACTAAGAGGATGTTTTAAAAGCAAAAATCATTAAACATTGATTGAGTTTTGTCAGTGAAACAGTGTTATAAATCATGTTTAATAGGACCAAGGCTCAATTTCAGGTTGTTGACCGTCTACTGTTAAGGGCATGAAGTTTGATAGATTTGTAGCCAACAATCAGGTTAATGTTCATGTTGTTACCCTTATTAGTCCCACAATGGGGAATTTTCACCTCCACATGAACCCATCTGTGCAGTAAAAAAAAACCACATACACACTAGTGAGCACACACACTAGGGGGCAGTGAGCACACTTGCCCACAGTATTGGGCAGCCCTATTCACAGCACCTGGGGAGCAGCTGGGGGTTAGATGCCTTGACACTGAAGTGACACTGACACTGAAGTGTCAGCTCAGTGGATCAAACTGGTGACGTTCTAGTCGAAAGGCTGGTTCAACTGGAACAACAGGGCCGAGCCGGACTCCTGAAAAACAACCCCACACCATGATCCCCCCTCCACCAAACTTTACACTCGGCACAATGCAGTCAGACAAGTTCCATTCTCCTGGCAACCACCAAATCCAGTCTCGTCCATCGGATTGCTAGAAGGAGAAGCGTGATTGGTCAATCCAGAGAACACATCTACACTGCTCTAGAGTCCAGTGGCGGTGCTTCGCACCACTGCATTCCACGCTTTGCATTGCGCTTAGTGATGTAAGGCTTGGATGCAGCTGCTCGGCCATGGAAACCCATTCCATGAAGCTCTCTACGCTGTTCTTGAGCTGATCTGAAGGCCACATGAAGTTTGGAGGTCTGTAGTGATTGACTCCACAGAAAGTTGGTGACCTCTGCTCACTATGCCCCTCAGCATCCGCTGACATTCCGCTGAACATCCCGCTCTGTCATTTTACGTGGCTGAGTTGCTGTCGTTCCCAATTGCTTCCACTTTGTTATAATCCCACTGACAGTTGACTGTAGAATATTTAGTAGTTTTATACACCTGTGGCCATGAAAGTGGTACTTCCTAACGTGAGTGCAATCTCCATTCTGAGGTACAAAGCAAGGAGCACATTAGCAACAGCCAGGCCTGGCCAGACTGTCTTGGACCATCAGCGATCTTTTATGTAGGTTAGGTTAGCTTAGATCTGATTAGCTGATTAGCAAACTTTAAAAACTCATAATCATTTTTTATCTGAGCATAAAATGCATTCATTTTGTGAATGATAGCTCTGCCCAGATCTGTGGTGCATTGCTGTAACTAGCCAGCTAGCAGAATATCAATGTAACATAGTCCTGTACAACATATAGTAGTCATATAGAGTAGATACATACAGTCCAAACTGAATGTGATGATTTTGTGACTACTTTACTGCTCTAGATTAAATTTACAAGGAACTTTGCCATTTTCCAGATGGGGGTGGGGCTTTAAGAAGAAACTAGCACCTAATCCCAATGATTCCAGGGCAAGTTCTTCTCCTGAAACCTACATTTGTACTTGTCCCTGATTGCTTCAAGAGGTTATCTTCAAACTTCACTTGAGGTAATATAGCAGTAGAATAGCTGAAAGAATCATGGACAAAGGGGAAAGAGAAAGAGAGCGAAAGAAATATGTACAGTTTGTTAGCATCTGAGAGAAGCTAGCAAGCATTCTCTAGAAATTAGCGAATGCATCGTTCTATGTTTATGAGATTTAAATCCATATTTATTGCAATTTGTTGCCAAATTCCAAAAGAAAACAACAAAAGGCCTCGATTTGCCTTCAGTTTCTTAACTGTTGCTGTGTTTCTCTGCTTCTTGGGCAATCGTAATATTTGTTGAGATACACTTTTGCTGGTGTTATCATGTCTTTTATTGCCTCTCTCTCTCTCTCTCTCTCTCTCTCTCTTGCTCTCTCTCTCTTACTCGCTCTCTAACCCATTCTGGATGCAAACATAAGCACGCCTGACCAGCCACAGGGAAATAAACCGTAAGCAGGGGTGGTCCACTGAGGCTGCTGGACCTGTTCCAGATCAGCTTATCTCAAAGCAAAAATCCTGCAGGTTTTTAACTGCCGCAACTCCCAAAAACACCCCAACCTCGAAGGTTCCAAAGGCCCTGGCACAGCTGTCAAAGTGCCGTGGAGCCAGAGCTCGGATCGCGCTATGCCAAAAAGCGAAGGTTAAACAAAGAACATGCGAGAGAGCAGCAGGCACCGGATCAGTCAACAGATTCATAAAGCCGGCTATTTCGCTTCCCATAATAGACACATTTGTCATGTGTCCACAGAATCCACAGAGATCCAGGCTCTTTTCTCATTCCTCAACAAGGCCCCTCCGTTACAGCTTAAAGCAACATTCCCGGGCACACGGATCACTCACAAAGACATCAAGCAGCAGGGTAAATCAAGTTAATGATGTGAGCTGGTACAGATGTACAGGGTGGATGGGGAATAACTCAGGAGCTATGCGATGCTTAGCGGGATTCTAAAGGCATCAGTTTTGCTCAGCATCCTGTGGTCTGCAGTGTGTGGTGATAAATGCAGGCACAAGCCCAGCGACAACACACCTACCAATTCTCCACCCAATATCTTCTCCCTGGATATTGGAGTTTGGTCAAATGAACCTGGATGCTTTGTCAGAAAGTCCTTCTTAGTTCCACCTTGCTAGTGTAGAAGGTAGGCATTTCTATTAAAGTGGCCAGTGGGTGGATGTTCAAGGAAGGTGTTTCTAATATTGTGGCCAGTGAATGAAAGTGCAAGGTGGGTGTTTCTAATAAAGTGGCCAGTGAGTGGAAGCATGAGGTAGGTGATTCTAATAAAGTGGCCAGTGAGTGGAAGAACAAGATAGGTGTTTCTAATAAAGTGGCCAGCCAGTGGAAGTACAAGGCAAGGTAGTTGTTTCTAGTCCCCAGTCAGGGACTGGTAGGTATAAACCACAACCTGTATTGATGTTATGTATTTTGTTGTGCACACTTGCATCAAATAGTGCATGACTTTTTTCAGTTTACTGGGTATGAAAATCACTGCTGCCCCCTGCTGGTGTGAGTGTATGTATGTGATTCAATGGCACCAGCGCTAGGCCCTCATTTAGAATGCCACACAATGAGCAGCTGGCATTTGTCAGCAGGATAGAGGCAGGGATTGCTAGTACCTGCTTCCTGCGGTCCCCAGCAGATGGCCTGTGCTTTCTGGCAGCCGCCAGCCCCCATATAAACCCCCCAATCCCAACTCCTGGGCCAAAATAAGCTCTCCCCCTGGGTCAAATTAGAACCCATTAACTTAGTTACTCACAGAATAAGCAGAGAAGCGCCTGACGGGCGTCTCCAGCTGATCTGGAACCAGTCTCTTCACAGCAGCCTCTTTTGTCTGAGTGCTTTGCGCAGCATGTCGTAGTATTCAGTCAAAGACTAGAAGACAATAGGCCACCTGACTAACATAGATTACAATAGCAAGAGACCCCCTGTGATTGTTCCTGTTGCTCTGAACTCAGCCAAAAAAAATATAATGGGAAAATGGCTGTGAGTGTGGCTCTGACTGATCTGACTGTGTGCCAAACAGTATCTGTGTTGGTTTTTTATATATTTTGAGGTCAAAAACCTTTTTATTAAGTTATATTTAATTTTTCTAACTGACAATTGCTTTTAGGCTACTAAGGTCAACGTAAGAGTTATCTTAGAATTTTTTACTGCATATAGGTGCTGTGCCAAAGTCAAAGAACCTTATTTATTTTATTTTGTTCATAACATAATCCACTTGCATAAGCAAGGCAACAAGTCAAAGGCAAATAAGTGAAAAAAAACAGGGGGTTTCAAAATTGGAGCTACTAGGTCTTCCAGGTGGGACTCCTAGCGACCACCTGGAAGACCTTGTAGATCCCAAAACTGCCCCCCCATCAGATAAACAGCACTTACAGATTTCATCTTTGAGAGAGAGGAGAAAATCAATCTGCTTCAGATCTGAAAACATCCACAGGTGTCTCTGTCCATCCTTCCACTGTGAGAAGACCACTCAGCGCTGTGGGTCTGAAAGGACGTGTAGCTGTTCAAGAAGAACCTCACTGAGAAAAGGAGACGGACACATCAAACAAAGAAGCTGAACAACGGACTGAGCACCCCAGAGTCCAGACCTCAACACCACTGAATGGGTTTGATTACTTCAGAAAATGATCAACCAGCTTCAAAGACTGAACTTTGGAGGTGTGTCTGCAGGTTCTTTGAAGAACTGAAAGTGAGTCTCCTGAAAAGAACAGAAGCTGTAATAAAGGTAAAAGGTGGACACAGTAAACACTGAAAACATAGATATTATATTTAGTTGTTGGGGCTTGTGTGTCATTTTCTACATATAACGCATAAGGGACCTATTAAATGTATGTGCTTACATAAATATATCCACTAGGGACATCCTGATAATGTCTGAAAACCAACAGTGTGTGTGTTTCTCCGCAGACGCTGAAAGTGAGTGTCAGTTTCATGAATATGAAAATAACATTTAGGATTTATTGGCCGCCTAATTGACATATCTGGTGACAGGACATTATTCCTGCGAGAGGTGCTGCTTACCGTCACTGCCGCTCTATGCTTCCAATGATAGGCACTGGGAATGGCGATAAATCACTTATTTTAATCCCCTCTGCGGCCTTCTGCCAGAGATATCGGATGGTATTTCTTCTGTTGTCAAAACACGGTGGACAAGGAAAGGCTTATATTTGAGAATAATATCCTGAGAACAATCAGTTTGCAGAGCAGGGTTAATGATGTGTTATCCCACCACTTGTTCAGAATAACAACACTCAAACTGCTTCATGTTTAGCCAACAGAGGATTAGCTAGCGGAGAGAATCTCAGCCCTTAGTAGTCTGGAGTTATTGCTCACATTTTACAAACTGTAAAAACAATTGCAGAATTAATTGCATAGTTAATGGATTACACTTACATTAAATTTGCATTCTGTATTCACAGGATGAAATCTATCAGTTTCAGTTTATTACAACAACATGGTAAAATTGCATAGGGCTAAGACTGTAAACACACATTCTGATCATAAATAGATCTCTAACACATTTTCAGAAATTGCCGCTATTGTGTTGTTGTACCGTTTGAATTACACGGTCGTGAAGGAGTTAAATTACAAAAGGTGCGACGTACAAACACCGCAACACATTGTATTACCGTCATGAGACTGGCCTCACCTGTCACGATTGGCCCCTCCTAGTCCTGTCCATGTGTTCATGTTTTGGTTTAGCCCCCTCGTTTCATGACTCCGCCTCGATTGTCTCCACCTGTTTTCCACCTGTCCCTCGTTTTCCATGTGTATTTAAGCCCTGTGTTTGCCCCTTGTCTTGACTGGTCTTTGTTTGAATCTCTGTTTGCTTTGTTTGATATATGTTGGTTGTGTTGGTGTTATCAGTTTCAAAATTTCAGGCAATAGCCTATTTCTGACACAAGTGCAGCTATCATCCTACCTATTCCAACATTTCCACTCTATGGTGATACAAAACAATAGCAATTTTTTACTCCTTAACCATAATGCTGGATTCACATTAACACTGCAAGCACTGTAAGGCATGCGTCCACTCTCCACAGACACAACCTCTGCATAAACAAAGACAACAAAAACACATTTTAAAAAAGGCATGCTTCTGTGATGGATATCGCCACATGGCTTTGGTAATATTTTGACAATAAACACAGATTATAACTGCATCCACAAATGCACGGCAAGTGTATCGATGGGGAGCGATGTTGAGGCAGACGCAGGTGCGGAGACAAGCGAGATTTATTATAGTCAAGAAAACAAGGGGGCAGGACTGATAAACAAAACAAATGCACATGGAAGATCAAAAGGAAACAAAAAGCACATGGGGAGACTGGGAGGGGCCAATTGTGACAGTAAGACTTCTATGCATATTAGAAGTCATTTCAACAATGTCTAGAAACACCGCTAGCTTCTCTGGGCTCAGGCTCATCTGAAGTGAACTGATGCTCAGTGGAAATGTGTACTGTGGTCTGAGAAGTCCACCTTTCAGATGGTTTATGGAAATTATGGACATCCTGTCCAAAGATGAAAAGAACAATGCAGATTGTTACCTGTGTAAAGTTTAAAAGCCAGGGTTTGTCACAATATGCAGGGTGTTAGTGGTGAAGTTGCACGTCTGTGAAGGCACCATTAACACATTTTGGAGTGACATATTCTGCCTTCTAGATGACGTCTCTTTCAGGGATGTCCATGCTTATTTCTTCATGAAATGCCAAGCCACACTCCTTACATGTTCGACAGCAAGACTGTGTAATCAGAGAGTGCATGTGCTCGACTGGCCTGCCTACAGTCCAGAGCTCTTTCCTGTTAGAAACATCAAAATATGACCATGAAAGCACCACAACTTTGCACAGCTGAAGATTTACACTTTCAAAACAGTGTCTCTAGTCAATCGCAGATGGGATCTCACTTTTACAGATCCCCCAAGTATCTTCAAAAACATGTGTGATAATAATGAACTGAATGCTTCAGGCAATGGCAGCTAGGCCTGGGATTGGTCAGTTTGGATATTCTGGAATAATATAGAGAGTGTAATGACTTTGATTGACTATAATACAAAAATTGTACTCACAAAAAACAAATTTTGTTATGTTAAAGAATGCAGCTTAATAAACATTCTTTATTTGAGTTTCTATTACTTCTATTAAATTAACAGCTATCTAATTGCTGGAAAATATATATAAGAAAAAAACAACAGGCTTTGACAAAAATTTATTTACCACCCGATTTTTGCAAATGCCATTCATTTTTCCCTCAGAGAAACATGGCCTATAGACAGAGCTCCTTGCTGCTGACTACAAAATGAGAACACCACGTGGATGCACCAGCTTTGCTGTATGTTCTAGATTTGAGTTCAGACAGAGTTTAAGCCATAATTAAAGCAAATAGTGGACACATGAAACATCAAGACATTTTGATTCAGTGAATGTTAGATGTTTATTATGAGTGATGATATAAAAATAGATCTTGGTACTGGGCTTAGGCTTTGAGATCCTACTGTAGGCTGTAGTCCCCAAACCCAAATGTTCATACACAGTCACAATATGTCTGCTCTTGTGATGACTGTAAATCTCAAACTTCTATTGTGTTTCACTGATTGACTTATATTTTCTCAGTTTGAAACATTTGCAGAGCACGATTCCTGATGCCTCTACTGTCAGTACTAATGCAGTAATGGTTAGTATTCAGGTAGGTACCTTCTGACAGTTCAAGGACACTTTGAATCAAAGTTAGACTATACCTCTATTATAGAAGTGCAGTAAAATGCCCCTGAACAGGCCCCTTTGAAATTGTTCGGAAATGTCAGCAAGTATAATGTCAGTGGTAATGACTTGAAACCCTCTTGGGTTCCTTATGCTTCATACTTCATACTTACATTTGAGAAGAACAGTTCCTTTCATCATTTACAGTTGTCCAACTGGTTAGCCTACATCTCCAAAGGTACCATCTCCAAGAAGTAGCAGTCTTAACTTTAATGTAATAAGATTTTGCTCCAAGCAATTTTGGACTGTTTCTGGATTTAGCTGTGCTACAATGCCTTTAGGGAACCAATTCCAGGAAGCACTCAACTTGTACAGATTTGAACAAGATCCAAAAGCCTAGTGCTAGCAGGGAGCATTCCCATTCAGCATTATGACAGTTGCTACAGGAATAGAGACACATTTATTAGTCCTGGCTACAACTACACTTTTTAGCAAGAACCGATTGAAGAATGATGCGAATAGTGAATTATATCATACATTCAGTACAGAATTTGCTCATTTCTGATAGGTGTGAGGAAGGCTAACAAACAACATTAGGTTAATTTAAACCATTAAGTTCCATTTTACGATGGCAACATAAGATATTCTAAAGCAAAAGATAGAATTATTAGCCACCCTACTAGAAAAAAACAGAATAGACTAGCATGCCTGGTCACCAGCAAAACCAACATATGTTGTGTTTTGGATGCTGGTATGCTGGCCAACCATCAGACTAGCACAAGACCAGCATAGGCCAGCACAGACCAGCTGGCCTGCTTTATAAAAAAAAAAAAAAAAAAAAAAAACTTTTTACTTTTTCCACAGACTTTCGCTTTTTTTTCAAACATTTCCGCCTGTCACTTGAAATTTTGTTTGTTCCAAAAGGAAAGTAACCATCAAAGAAAGATGGTGTTATCCAACACATTTCAAGGGTAAACACACCACTGAGCTAATCACTGAGCGGGTCAAATCATTTCGGTTGCAAGCAGGAGCAGGAGAAATTACTCCAATTTTCTGCTGGAGCAGGATGAAATCTCACGGGAGCGGGTGGGAGCGGGACTGAAAAAATAGTCTTCTATTAGCTAGTTCTCTATCACACGATGCTACCGTTCTGGGAGGGTGATGTCTAGCACATGTAGTGCATGTGAAGCTCCGTCACATCCTTTATAACTGCTGCTAACACAACATCCTTTGACAGCTCGGTGTATCTGGAAGAGATTGCTAACTGCTAAGTCTATTACATCAGTTAACGGCGCCTGCATTAGCCAGCCTCGCGCTGAGTGATGGGGCAAAAGAAGGTCCATCCTACCCACCCAATTCAATCATGCTCTCTTGGACCAAGGATGGTTGTGGCATCGCCCGATGACGGGGTCAATGCCTAGACAGCTGCCCCTGCTTTTGGTTTAATTTTGCACTACATTGAGGTTTATATGGTAGCAGAGTGCTAATGTTCTTCCTCATGACATTTTGCTTGGGGGCAAAGTGGGCTGGCTTGCTAAGCTTTATGGCCTACGGCTCTGGTAGAATAGTGCCTATTGGTAACCATTGCTCATGAGGCCAGTATGACAAATAGCTATAATTAGAGGCCATAAACCTTGAGGAGTTTTATTAATATGAAGCAGGACAGGACAAAATAGTGGCCTTTACCCAGCGAAAGCATCAATGATTCAGTCTTTAGTGCATTGAGTCTTGGGGAACTAATGCAGTAGGTCAATTAATAAGCCACATCATTGCAGATTTGCTCTCACAAGTGTTCACAAGATAAGAATTGGAATGGAAAAGTCATGCTGGTGCATTTCCTTCACTGTCCTTTATAACCTAAACAGTCAAATGAGTGCAAAAATGCATAGGGCGAAGATTCACTCCAAATGTAGTTGATGAGCCCTAGGTGGTGTCTGAAATCTGCTTCTTTAGTTAAGCACTGGAGCTACAATGCTATCCAGTGATGGAAACTTATAGCTACAGATTAGCATTGTGCAGTATCTAACATGCTATTTGTTCCATAGTGCATCACTGCAATACCCAGCATGCATATACAACCATGGGGAATCCCTGTGGTGTCAACCAGAGTTAGCTGCTAGCCTAGCCACTGATCTGTAGGCTAATAAATACGTAAGCTAGCTTTAGTGTAACTCTTAGCTTGGTCATCAGACAAAAGCGCAATGGAAAAAGCGATACTACCTTAATTTTACACCTGATAACTGTAGCTAAAGTTAATTGTAACCTCGAGCTTGTTGTTTTAGCTTCCTCATCCAACAAGCCATTTTTGTTGTTGGATCCATTCTCTCCAATCTAGTCATGATTTGAAGCCAGTTATTATAGTTATATGGCTGTCAGAAGATATTCGGCCACCTAGCAGTACTGGTTATGTGACTTTCCTCATAGCTAGCGAACAAAAATAGCAGTTAAAACAGCCCATCCCACAAAATCACCCTAAAGCAGTTATAGTTTTTGAAACATCCTTACCACCTTCAAGATGCATCATCAGAGGGGGTGACAGTCTTTAAATGAGAAACTCTCACTTTAGAGGTCCGCAGCGCCACTGAGAACATGTTAGTAACGGATGTAGCGATGGTTACATTTGCATTTTGGGAAGAATATCGCTGTTGTCCAATGGAAACCATGTATCTCCATTTTTTTTTTTTTTTTTTTTGTAGATTTTTACTTTTTTGCATCATTTGAGCTCAGCCACTGTCCTTTACATTGTGTGAAAAATTCATGGGGATTGGACCAATAGAAATGCTCCAAAATTGCTTTGAATATAATCTTTTTCCATAAACTTACATTGAAAGTAAAAAAACGTTTTTGCCCTCTCCTGTAAAGTTACTAGAGATACTTGATTTTCATTGGACAGCGATGATATGCCTTTAAGTTATCTCAGACAGACTTGTTTATGTGGTTTCTGACACTGGATGGAGTAACAATATCTATACACATGGACTAAAATACATCACAGAGCGGAAAACAGTAATGTTAAAGCATAAAGTTCATGCTTTTGTTTTGTAGGTTCACCAGCTCGACCAGGCGATTTAGCTCAATTACTACAAGCAGCGATCAGCAGTGGTGCTAAATGAGAAATGTTTCGGAGTATATCACCTTTGTCAGGTGTGATTTTTTTAATTTGCTCGATATAACATGATATGAATTTACCATCTGCCACAAACAACACCTTTCAATGCAAAAGGATGTGTTGGCTCCCTTTAAATTCCATTCCTCTCACTTTTTTCAGGGGTAGTTTTAGGTGTTTACTGAGTATTTTCATGTCTGCAGTACAGAGACTTTGTAGAAATGTCTCTGTTGCTGGTTTTGGAAACAGCTCAGTGTGCTAACATTTAAGTTGGTGGCATTTCCCACTGGCTTGTCATCAAAGTCATTTAAAATGCAAGCAACTACTGTCATCACAATTAATTGCATGAGTTCTCTGAATACTACTAAATGTTGTTCTTGTAGAATATTTCTGTGGACTGGCTATAAAAGCAAAGAATGCATTGACCCAAAGCAAAACTAACAATATGATGTCAGTCAAATCTCTTGTAGTTGTGAGGAAAGGCCTTGCTGTGATGATTACTTACTAGAAAAAGAATGTCC
Organism: Pygocentrus nattereri; assembly: GCF_015220715.1. Taxonomy (NCBI): domain Eukaryota; kingdom Metazoa; phylum Chordata; class Actinopteri; order Characiformes; family Serrasalmidae; genus Pygocentrus; species Pygocentrus nattereri. Next base: position 7,629,582 of record NC_051222.1, on the reverse strand, counting down.
TTTCATTTTACTGCGTTATTATTTTTACAGTACATTGAAATAATGTACTCTCTCTGTCCAAACTTCTGGACCAATGTGCTTCAGTGCAAACAAGCTTTCATTGCAAAATGCAATAAAATGCTGCCTTGTAGGTTCACATCAGGCCCCAGTAACTGCACCAATGCATCCACCAGTTTCTAATAACATGAAGCTTGGATGACTATCCAGTTCTTCTTTATTAAGTTGCCTCTACAGTGTGACCAGTGGTCCAAAAGTACATGCACACACATGGAATTGTGGTCAAAAACAAGTTTACTAATTTTTTATTCAATTGCATTTCCATACAGAATCAACAACTATTTAGTTTTGTATTCAAATTTCTACCTAGTTTAGCTACACATGGCCAAAAGTGTGTGGATACCTGACCATCACACTCATATGAGCTTGTTGGACGTCTCATTCCAAAACCATGGGCATTAATGTGTCTCCTTCCTCTTTGTGGTTATACAAGCTTCCAGTCTTCTGTGGGGACTTTGCACAAGATTTTGGAGTGTGTCTGGGGGAATTTGTGTCCACTCAGTGAAAAGAGCATTTGTGAGGTCAGGCAGCGCTGTGGGACGAGAGGGCTTGGCTTGCATTTGATTTTCGAATTCATCCCAAAAGGGTAGGGTGGGGTTGAGGTCAGGGCTCTGTTCAAGTCACTTGAGTTCCTCCACACTAAACTCATTAAAACATGCCGTTATGGGGCTTGCTTTGAGCACAGGGGCTCAGGTGGGCTCTTCCCCAAACTGCTGCCACAAAGTCAGAAACATAATCATTGTCTAAAATGTCTTTGTATGCTGTACCACTAACATTACCCTTCACTGGAACTAAGGGGCCCAAACCTTGAAACACAGAACCAGCCAATTATCCCTCCTCCACTAAACTTTATAGTTGGTATGATGCCTTCTGGTAGGTAGTGTCCTCCTGGCATTCGTCAAAGCCAGCTTGGTCTATCAGACTGCCAGATAGTGAAGAATGGGTCCAGTGGTGGTGCTTAACACCCCTCCAGCCATCACTTGGCATTGCGCATAGTGATCTTGGGCTTGTGAATGGATGCTCAGCCATGGAAAATCATTTCATGAAGCTTCTGCTGGACAGTTCTTGTGCAGATGTTGCTTCCAGAGGTAGTTTGGAATCTAGAGTAAGTGATGCAACAGAGGACAGCTGATTTTTACATGCTTGGTGGCCCCGCTCTGTGAGTTTGTGGTCTACCACTATGTAATCTGTTGTTGCTCCTAGGTGCTTCCATTTCCCAATAATAGTACTTTACATTTGTCTGGGGCAGACCTAGCAGGACAGAAATTTCATGACCTGACTTGTGGCAAAGCCATTGAGCTCATCAGTATGACCCATTCTATTGCTAGTGTTCATGGAGGTGTTCTGTGGAGATTGCATTGCTACGTACTTGATTTATACACCTGTGAGTAAATGAGTGGAGCTGCTGGAGAAGGGATAGTGGTCTGGGATTCAGGGCTTCGTCTAGGCCCGTTAGTTAGAGAAACATGTCTAAATCATTGTCTTTTGTAATCGATCATATGCACCAGATGAAGCAGATAGAACTTTAGTTGCTGGAATACTCCTTTAATAGGTATTGTAATATTCCTTATTTCACATAGTGTTGTTTCCAAGCAAATAAACACTAGAGTGAACAGCACTTCTGACAGACTACACTTTGTCTGAGTCAGTATTGCGTCCAAGAAGAATATCAAATGACTGCAGTCGGGCAGCGACGGGCTCCGGTTCACCGGACCGTGGAAAATGACCCCGTGGCCCTTCAATTTGGGTGAGGAAGGTAGACGAACGAGACAGAAGACAAAAGGCCCTCTGTCGTGCAGGGAGACGACCCCTGTCACATGTCATAATGAACTGCCTTAATTAAGACCCAAGTCAACAGAAAAGGAGGTTGATAATGGAGGAAGCAATTTAATTAGCCTCCTCTTACAGCTCCTATTTCCAGACACTCAGGAAACAATTAAGTCCCTCTTAGCGTGCCTAATGGTCTTTGAGTCTGGCTTACTCTGCCTTATTCTATTAATAACCCATAAACGATGAGGAATTTTCAAGCACCAAAGACATGACATCAAGAACCATTTAGGAAATGGCAAAGCTGCATTCTGTGTTTGATGATTGGCAAAGCACAGGCACTGCAGAGACTGACATCACGTCCAAGCATCTTTACAGGACACTGGTGTGGTTTAAGGGAAAGCAAAATTCGGGACACACTCAAAAACCTAAACTTAAGACTGAAATAAAGAGTTCTTTTATATGCAATTTGCAGTTTTATTAATGCTTTTGAATTGGCAAAGTAATGCAGATGATACTTCAGGCGATAACCACCATGTAGGGAAAGAGAAATGAGAGAACTAAAGGACTAAACAGGTTATTAAGTAATATTAAAAAGTAGAAAAGAAGTAGTAAAATTATGAAAATATAAATTAAGGTTTCCCAAATGCATCTAAAGCTGAACACCATGATGGAAAACACCTCAATTTTTAATATGTAAAGCATGTGAACGTGGCTTCTAGCAGGATGAGTTTTCTCCAGCAAGAGGGCGCTATTAGCACACAAGTTGCATTAGTGTGCATCATTTAAAGAGATAAAAACAGCCGTAAACCTGAACAGGATTTGACCAGTGTTCGCACAGCCTTCAAAACAGTAGGTAAAAAGTTTATTACCAAAAGATATTGAGTTACTCAGTCAGTGTTATTAATGTAATTTCCATTTAATTTATTCAAATCCGTTAATGATACAAAGCATGTATGTTTGTCATGTAGAACGCAGCTGCAGAGGATTGTGCTTGAGTGTTTCACTGTTGATCTGCTGCGGCTCAAACTGTTTAAACATATCCGTGTTGACCAGTGCTGGAGAGCAAAAGAACAACCAGCATTTTTAATCACTATTTTTAATTTTCACTATCATTCAGTTTATTTGTTAAGTGTTAGATTTTCACACTTTATTATAGACCTGTTTAATATTTTGCTTTTTTTAGGCCAAAATATATAACCTTTTTTTTTTTTACCTTATTTTATCTTATCTTTTGACCAGAAACTGAAAGTAGAACTTTCAGTGTCCGAAATGTGTGTTGCTATATAAGGATGGGCAAAAACCTCACATGATGATGTGTAAAGATATTTTCACAGTGGCCAATATCTATTGAGTTATTTAGTTTCTCTAGGATTTGTGAACAAGCACCACATTTAAAAATAGTGGTTTTCATGTTTGTAACGTTAAATAAACTATTTAGGAAGATAAAAAAACAGGAGGACAAACAATAATACAGATTTAATTCCAATCACCTACTTGTCACAATGCAGTTTTTGCAGTTATGCAGCCAAGCAACGTCCTAACAACCAGCTGGAATATAATAGCAACCAGAAAGCAACACTATAACAACTACCTGCAATACCATAGTGGCCAGCAACATTCTAGCAGCCATTTGGAATGAATATAAAGGCAAAATTAAGCTAAATAAAAAGACTGAAGTGACCATGCATCCACCTAACAACTGCCAAGCAATTTCCTAACAACCAGCTGGAATATAATAGCAACCACAAAGCAACACTGTAACAGCTACCCGCAATACCATAGTGGCCAGCAACATCCTAACAACCACCTGGAATAACTATATAGGCACAATTAAGCTAAAAAAAATAGACTGAAGTGACCAGGCATCCACCTAACAACTGCCAAGCAACGTCCTAACAACCAGCTGTAATATAATAGCAAACGCATAGCAATACTGTAAAAACTACCTGCAATACCATAGTGGCCAGCAACATCCTAGCAACCATCTGGAACAACTATATTGGCACAATTAAGCTAAATAAATAACAGCTATCAACAACAGCGTTAGCTTTTCAAGCATTTGTCAATGACGATAAAAATAAGCAGAGTTTATATGTTATTGGTCTACTAATCCTAGCCTGGTCTAGCCCAATTGACACTGGAATGAGTGTAACTTAGCCTCAAATGAGGCATCAACAGTTGAGATACAGTCTAACTGTATAACAGCCAGACGTCGTAGGTACTTGTTATTAATTTCATAAATAAGCTACTTATTGGATTAAATTGTGATATATCCATTTAAATGCTAAACTAAGTGACCTTTGAACCATTTCATCCCTCCTAGTGATGCGGAACAAAGTCTGATAGGGGGAATATTAATGTCAAACCCAATAGGTTTAAGGAATTTGCTGCCTTCCCAACTGGACAAAACAGATTTGGTGTTTTTTTACAGTTTAATGGTTTATTTATACATGTCTTACACATTGTGACGTCAAATCCTGATTGGCATGTTGACATTCCACTTGCAGGGCATTCAAATACAGGAATCTCCTTCATGAGACCAAACTAGCGACGCAGTCGCATGAACGTTCCCACTGGATTTCGGAAACCTTAGCGTCAGCACTTCCAGCACGTCTATAGAGTTTCCACCTTTATTGTTGGCATGCAAAATGTAATCCCAGGTGAGATCTCTTTGGGTATCCTGCTTTTCTTTTCCTGCCGTGGCATTCCGGGGTCTTGCTGTGGAATTTTCTGCAGGGGTATGAATGGTTTGGGGTTCAGTCTGTTGGTAGAAACTTTTTCCTGTTTGCATTAAACTGCTGTTAAACATAGTTCCTGGTGCTGTTCGCCGTGAAAACAGGATTTTCTGTGTGAGCACCTTTTCAACCTCTGCAGTTATCAGTTTCAGCCAAAACAAGCCTTTCCCTCCAATCTCTCTTTATTACACACACACACACAAGGTGGCTTTTATACAATGTCAGAATGGCAGTCATATATATGTCCTGAACATATTATATAAGAAAGTATAATTAATTATTAGGGGCGCATCAATATCATCTTTTTCAAACCAAGTACAAATACTTACTGATTATAATTTAGAATTAAGTAGTAATTAGTGTAAATGAGTGCAACACAAGAAGGACCTGGGTTCGATTCCATGGCTGAGTGACCAGAGTCAGCTGTGGGTCAGTCCATTTTCTGTGGAGTTTGCATGTTCTCTCTGTGTTTGGTGGGGTTTCCACCAGTTGATCTGGTTTCCTCTCACAGTCCAAAGACAGGCAGTCAGGACAACTGGACATGATAAATTGGCCTTTCGTGTGAGTGTATGTGACTCGTATTTCTGTCTTTCTGTCTGCCCTGCAATAGACTGGCGGCCTGTCCAGGATGTTTCCTGCCTTCCACCCAGTAACCGCTGGGATAGGCCCCAGCTCCCACCCATGACCCAGAAAGATAAGCGGCTAGATAAGCTGAAGATGGATGGATGGATGGATGGATGGATGGATTGCAATGCAATCTTAACAGTTAATTCATTTAAATCTACACACCCACATTATCTAAGCCAGGCTTTCGCAACCTATGGGTCACAGACCGCCAGTGGGCCGTGAAGCACCATCTGGTGGTCCTATACTCAGGCGGTAGCAGTAATTCATAGTGAGCCAGTAACGTCATTGAAATTCATAAAAACATCAGTGGAAAAAAAGATTAACTCAATAATGAAAAAAATCTAAGTATTAGACATTTTCACAGTATAACAATTATAAATTTTAACAGAGACGTTGCAATAGATGCTGCAGTAGTGGGCTATTTAAATGTCATCAGGGCGCTTGTTACAGACAGCAGAATTTTAAATGTTTAAATGATGTGCGTTAGCTAACTATGCTACATTACTTAACTTGGAACGACTAGGACTGCAGTGGAGAACAGTGGAGCAGGTTTTCCTATAATTGTAAGTAAAGTATGTTTCATAGTTTTGATCCTCATCTGTCTCTTTGAACAGCAGCCTTTGTAGTGCAGTGACAGCAGGGCTCACCTCCGAGGCTAACGTTCAAGAAGCTAAATTGTGTAGTTTTACATCTTTTTGGCTGGTAAAGCCGTAGTTGAATGTCTTCTAAAGCCAGACATACACTGTGTGATTTTAAAACTTTTGTTCTTGGGTGATCCACAATGTAAGTTTGAAATTTTCTTCATGTACGGACTAAGCCTTTGATTTATATACTCACATTGTATGAAAATGCTCAGTGTTATCGACCTGCAACTTGAAACACAGCCTCTAAGGGGAGCCCTGTCTATGGACAATTGTCAGTAAAGCTGAGTATTGAGCTACAGCAGCTTTGCTAACTTGTACCACACTATACACTGAAGCTAAAACCAGGTGATAATGTACACAATAAGACAATATGGTCCGTCTACAGCCTGTTTTACAAAGACAACATAAAAAATGAACATATTAACCTTTAAACCTTATAATTCCATTCAGTCAAACAGTGAAGTCAGCATGTACTGACTTTGGTAGATTTTGGTTTGCCTCCATTTTGTTAGCCTGTGTGGCTCCACCAGTGTTGGGGAAGTGGATGCGATTGTGAAAGAATATTCCTGGCAGGATGTGATCCCAAGGCGAATGTTAAGTGATCAACAACTGTTCAACTTCCATGTGTTCCACTGTGCACAAAGTAAGCTCCATAAAGACGTGGTTTGATGAGTTTGGTGTGGAGGAACTCCAGTGGCCTGCGCAGAACCCTGACCTCAACCCCACTGAACACCTTTGGGATAAACTGGAATGTCGATTGTGAGCCAGACCTTCTCGTCCAACATCATTGCCTGGCCTCACAAATAATCTTTTAACTGAATCGGCACAAATTCCTACTTTCTTGTGCAAAGCCTTCACAGAAGAGTGGAGACTGTTATAGTGGCAAAGTGGGGACCAACTCCATGTTAATGCCCATGGTTTTGGAATGGGACAACCAAAAAGCTCATAGTGTGTGATGGTCAGGTGCTGACATACTTTCAGCCATATAGTGACATATAATAATAGAGTCTATATAATATGTATTGTCATATAGAGTGTCATGTATAAAACTTAGCGTATATACTATAATAAATAGGTGTGTATATATAATATTAAAATGATCTATAGGTATTATATGTGGGAATACCTTACTTGTTATAATACATAATACTAAGCTTATAGCATTAATATCAGAAACAGAGAAAAAGAGTTGTGCTTTTCTGAGTGCTCAGTGGCTTCAAATAAAACTTTTACTTCTAGAATATTTGTAGGAGAAAGGACTATACGCTGTCAGATTTAGCCTCACAGTTAGCATTTGACTCTGTTTTCAGGTTTAATTTCATTCGGATCTGTTGGATTAGCACCTAAACTGCTTCGCTGTTGCTTGTAGTTCTCACTGTTGAGCTTTAACATTTTGTATCGGACCAAAAAACACATAAATATAGAACAATACCGCCTGACAAACTTTAGTTCCTATGCTAACACTTTTGCCTGATACTTTTTACCTCAGGATGTTGCTTGCCAGGCTAAATACTTGTAAGCTAGTCATTTTTTCTCCCTGATGTAACAAGACTTCAAAAAATGTACATATATATGAATTCAAACTGCTCCCCCAGCTTGGTTTAAACAACAAACTTCAGGAGAAATTATTAATTACATTCAAATCGATGGTTTTAAAAGTTCCCTGCTGTATTTTACATTAGCTTTAGGCTACATCCCACAGTTACATTCAAATCCAATGGATCATAAATGAACACCGAGCTTAGATGCAAGTCATTAGCTACATGATGGTTTACATCTGAGGTATTTTTCACCACTGTTGAACTATTTTAATCCCTCAAAATGGGCAGAAACACCCAGAAAGAGATGGAGTAACACTGCCCTCTGCTGTCCCTGTTCCTGCCCGTCTGTCTATGGGGCCTTCACAAGCCGTTGTTCACCACTTCTTGACATTTTTTTGGATAGATCCTGCATTTGAAACAAATTCAGCTCAGCTTCTTTGTTAAACTCGGAGCTACAAGGCTAACAGGGATCTTCATATGAAACATTCAAGTGGGATTTCAAGCCTACACTCGTTGATGGACTCAAAGCTGCATGATCTGCTGGAAGAAACAAAAAACAGCCCAGCTGGTCTAAGCTGGTTTATACTGGTTTAGCTGATCACCCAGCATGGTCAACATATCAGCATTCAATACATATCATTGTTGGAAAAACTATACATATCCACTTTTGTGGTTTTTCAGTTTTTTATGTCATGTGAAAATGCCTGCTGCCCTTTATATTGTGTGTACATTTTATGACGATTGGGCCAAAAGAAACAACCCAGAATGATGTGAGAGAAATTCTGATTTCATTGACTTACATTAAAAGTAAAGTAAAGTAAAGTAGTACCGTTTCGGAGATACGAGGTTCATCTAGTGGGTTGGAGAGTCAGGACTCGGCTATATTAGCATTGTATGCTAACATAACCAGTCGCCGTGGTGACAGTGATCTATTTTTGATTTTCCATCAGAATAATCATTTTGGTCGAGGGTGAAATTTCGCTGTCAGCACTGTTGGATCGACGTGAACTATCAATGAAAATGATTAGCGGCTATCGTTGGCCAGAGTGACAGTGAAAGAACACTGATTTATAGCAGAGAGTGAGGCGCTGTGATGGACAAGTGTTACATATATTTCTACCATTTTTTGAAAGTTTGATATCTGAGGGACGTTTGACGAAGCCTTTAAACTGAATGTTAATCCTTTTGAGGCGTTTCTTGATTCACTGTTATGTTACAGAGGTGAAATCTGTTCATCTTAGCTATGCTAACTAGCTAAAAAGTTCTACCTAGCCGCCGTTCATTGGTGTCTTGTCAACTGATTCACCAATCAGGCCTAACATCATGACCACCTCCTTGTTTCTACACCCACTGTCCACTTTATCAGCTCCACTTACTGTATAGCTGCACTTTGTAGTTCTACAGTTACAGACTGTAGTCCATCTGTTTCTCTGATACTCTGTTAGCCCCCTTTTACCCTGTTCTTCAGTGGTCAGGACCCCCATAGCCCCAATGGTCTGTAACTGTAGAACTACAAAGTGCAGCCATACAGTAAGTGGAGCTGATAAAACGTACAGTGAGCGTAGAAACAAGGAGGTGGTCATAATGTTCGGCCTGATTGGTGTAAATCTGAATAAAGAAACTTTATACCCAAGTAAATGTTGTTGTTTTAGGCCTGTTGGCTCTTTAAAAAATGGTCTTTAGTGTAGATTAAGCAGGATGGCTAACTGACTGTGCTTTACAGGAGCATTAGTGTTGGCATTATGTTGGGTTTATTAAACTTCCCATGATGTTTCAGTAATAATTCAAAATGTGATTAGGAATAAGGTCGAGTTGGGTCATTGATGTTATTTTTGACCATTTAACATTTATTTAACGTTGATTGAATGACTGTTTGCTATGTGGGACAGACACTTTTGTCATAGAGCAGAAAGGAGTGTCTTTTTGTTCAGAAGTAGGAAAAGAAATGATCACAGCATAAAAATACCTGCTGTAACACTGTTTAGCTACTGTTTTGGGGCGGTTTAGCCTCTGTTATGGTATTGATTCTGATGTCAATTTTGACTTGACTTCGATCCACCATTCTTACATCAAAAAATCTATTTAAACAAATACACTGTTTTTACGGGCGGATGGATGATCACTGTTATTAATGGAAATGAAATTTTGAACGTAAGAAGTCGACTAGTCTGTACGGGTAGGACTTTTATTTTGTAGCATAGACGAATTCTAAGACGATGGCTTTTCCTGATTTATTTTAATGAAGAAATAATGATATAAAATATAATTCTATAAAATAACGTCAAAAGCAACAAATTCAAGCTTGACACGTTTATTTATTGTTAAATAAATATCACAAAAAAATGACACGTTCGAGCTGAATTCTTACCAGTGACATGGGAATTAATTTTACACGTTATTGTTGTTGTAACCGTTTGAATTAACGTCTCGGTCGGTTTATTTTGTCTTCAAAGGGCAGTAATTTTACTAGTTATTCATAAAAACATTTAATCGTTTTAGATTTAAAGTAAATTCTTATTTTCTTTCCAGCTGCTTGACCGGCTTCTGCATTAGGAGTGAGAGCACCGCACAGGACCCGCCTCCTGCGTCGTGATTGGCCAATTCGCACTCAGAAGTAGTTCGCCTGGCCAATCACCATTGGCCAGTGGGAAAAAAATAGCGTCTGTGTTTATGACTGGATTCATATATTTAAAAGGTGGTCAGAGATTTTTGAATGATGTGCAATAGCAGACAAGACAGAAGATTTGGAACATAATAATAATAATAATAATAATAATAATAATAATAATAATAATAATAATAATAATAATAATAATAATAATAATTCCAGTCACATGAGCTGACGTAAGGACCGGTATCAGGCGCTACCATGGCAACGAGGTTACATAAAATCTGTATTAAACCTAACAGACCTGACTGCTTAAACAGAGGAACATCTACGAAATCTAAAGAAATAAAATAAAATACATGAAGTTTCATGTTTAGCGCGTTTGTCAGATCGCGGGTGGGATTTGTTTACATGCTTGTGGGCGAAAATGCTGCTTGCGTTAGTACGTGTGTTGCCAGATTGGGCGGGTTTTCGTTGGATTTGTCATCGTTTTGGGGGCGGGGGGGGAGGGGGAGGGTTTAAGAAGTAGAAGCTCTGTACAAAAACATTTTAAAACATTGAAGAAAAGTGTATTCTTTTCCAGGCTTCTCTCAGATGTTGCGCAGGGAGTCAAACAATGACGTTTTCACTTCGTCATACCAGCTTTTGGTTCTTCATCCAAGTGAAAATAATTATTAAGCCTTAGCACAACAGTTTACTTTTTATCATGTTGGCTTAAACGCTGTATTGTTCGTTAGTTTGCCTGAAATATCGGTTTTAGACATTCTCGGCTGTTCAGCGTCGAGTGCGTTATCCGACAATCTGGCAACCATATTTTTTTAAATTTTTCACCCATACTGTCATAAAATCAGTCTTTTGGTGGCAGTAAATTTTGGGCCAAAAAACACACAATTTATTATTTTACTTTCAAACTGGCTCGATTTGGCGGGAAAACCAAACCTGGCAACCCCGGCGCTGAAAGTTTAGCTCCGCCCACTCGAGCCTCTCTGGAGAGCCTATAGGCCGGAATACGGGTGGGGATCAGTCGGAATAGCGGTGGGGAATAAAATACCGTCTGCGCAAGAGAGTGTCGATCACCGAGTGGCGGATGGAGCTGCTGTGGTAGTGAGTGAGCCCTGCAAGGACAGAGCCGCGGTGTTTACAGCGCGTCCCCCCGCACAGCTGGAGCGGATAATCGGCCAGGACAGCGCTGAGGACCGTAACCGTCGCCTGAGCGCCCGGTGAGAGAAGGTGAGCCTGTTAGCCGCTGTTACGGTGAGTTATAGCCTGTTCGCTAACAGTCGGAGATGTTGTGAATGTCACTGTGCCGGTTTGACTGAGGCGGCCTCGCTCACTCAGTTATCTAGAACACATCTCTAAACACGCACGTTCCTCCTGGAGTACTGCTAAATATCCACGCCTGCCGAGTTTTACAGCTGTCTGAATGAGTTGGCCGTGCTAGCGAGTAAATAAACCTCCAGAAACAAGGTTCTTCAAGGGTTCTTTAGTAACCACGAGCTCCGTATAGAACCATTTCATGTTTAAAGGATTGGTGAGATGGTCTGCAGAGTGATGGACAATGTGTTTCTTTTGGAATGTGGTTCTGTGTAGCACCAAAAAGGGTTCTGCTGTTGTTGTGCATGCTTAACAAGATGGTTCTTCAGGGGTTCTTTAGTAAAGAAAACTGGACAGTGAGTGTAGAAACGAGGAGGTGGTCGGAGTGTTCGGCCTGATTGGTGTCTATCATGTGCAGGAAGATCAGAATGCTTAGGAGATGCTGGTCTACTGAACTAAAATATCTGTATATCTCAACACACACACACACACACACACACACACACACACACATCGCTGCTGTCAGAACAAAACCTCGTATCTCCAACATGGTAACTTTACAGGACAAGGAGAAAGCCTGCTTTACTTTTAATGTAAGTCAATGGAACCAGACATGTTTCTGAGTCATTTTGGGCCGTTTCTTTCAGTCCATTCATCCTGATATTAACACATAATGTAAAGGACAACAGGCGTTTTAAAATAGTTAAAAACTGAAAAGTTACATATATCTGTAAATAACCGTATACCCGAGTTAACCAGCTCCAAACACCAGAAGCCTGAAGCTTATTGATTAACCTCAGTGGCGTCAATGTAATTATATAGGAGGAGGAGGGAGAGTTTAAAACGAAACCTGTCAAGTCCACGAAAAGCTGCTGTGTTCAGACTTCCCGCTCTGACAGATGTGCTTGTTCCTCTGACGCACCAACACTAACACTCCTTTTCATCTCCTCAGCCGTCTAGAGTGAAGACCGCGTCACCCGGCCGCCATGGTGGTGCTGCAGAGCTACTGCGAGGCGGGGGTCTCCATGCAGCGGGTGTGGGTGGAGGACGGCCTGACCCCTTGCTTCTTCTTCACGCTCGTCCCGTCCGTCCTCCTCAGCCTGGCCCTCGTCCTCGGCGCCTTCCACGGCGCGTGCTACGGCCGCTACGGCACGCAGATGGAGCCTAAGTATGTGCCGCGCTCACGCCTCTACGGCCTGCAGATGGCCCTCTCGGCGCTGCTGGTCCTCCAGGCTGTGATCTGGACTGCGGTCAGGGCGGCGCTAGCAGGGATCTACGGGTATGTGGTGCTTTATGGCTGCCTGACGGCTCTCGGGTGGATCTGGGCCTGCGCCTCGCTCAGGCTGGAGCGCCGGAGGGTCCTGGTGAGGGAGCGGACGAGAGGGCACAGCGTGGTGCTGCTGCTGTACTGGGCGCTGGCGTTCGCGGCCGAGAACCTGGCCTTCGTGTCCTGGATGAGCCCTCAGTGGTGGTGGGGGCTGGAGAGCACCGAGCAGCAGGTGGGAGTTCATTCGTATAAAAGAAGCTGCTAATTTTGGCCTTTAGGCCTGAAGTGCCTCAAAGCGAGGTCAGCAACGTGAGCAATGAATGACATTTGGCCCCAACGCTTTCATTCAGCATTGGCTACAGAGCTGAGTGTTCGCTGGACAACAACACGCGCAGCATGACGCAGCGTTTCAGAGCTGATCTGAGCTCAGCGTTGGTCAACACATGACTCAGCGCAGTTCATAAAGGGGAATTCCACTCATTTTTCCAGAATGTTTACATACCAAGTCATTCGGAGTGGTTTGGTGTGAAATGGTTCAGATGTCTTTACAGTGGTGGTGATGGGAACCAGGGGTCGCCATGACTACAGCACAAATATAGCTGTTTTATTTTCCTGTCCAGAGCCACCAGTGAACCTACTCTTGTCTTGTGAGTGTTTATAAGGAATCTTGATGATGGTAAAAAAGTGATAGACCTGAAAAAAGATGTTCTTTGGGGACTTATAACACCCTGCATGTATCCCTCCGCCCTGATCATCTTTTAAAGATAATGCTTTAAGTCAGAAGCTTATCTCAAAACAGCGGCTCAGTCATCAAGCAGTGCATTCATAGCCATTTTACATATGTTGGGATGTGTGGACGTCTGGTTCCTATCACCACCACTGTCAACGGTTCAGTTTCTCTAGAGCAGAGCGTTTCTCACCAAACCGCTCTGAATGGCTTTGTTGGCTGGTTGACTTTGTTTATCAACTCCAACAGCACGGCTGTGTCTGATCCACTCGTACCAGCGCAACACACGCTAACACATTACCACCACGTCAGTGTTACTGCAGGGTTGAGAATGATCCACCACCCCAATAGTACCTGCTCTGTGAGGGTCCAGAAACAGATGGACTACAGTCTGTAACTATAGATCTACAAAGTGCAGCTATACAGTAAGAGGAGCTGATAAGATGAAGTTTGGGATGTTTGTGTAATGTTAAGATTATGAAATGAGCTGTTGTTCTGTCCTAAATTCAGTCCTAACTGAACTTGTCATGGTGACTCAGCGGACAAGGCAAAATTTCAGACTTAAGACGTTTCAGAAATATGGAAATCGCTGACTCATGGTCGAGGCTGGCTGCGTTCCTTTTCCTTCCCCGGCTCTGTCTGGCCACGCCCACACCGGCTCAGTCTCGACCAGTCAGGCTTCACCTCCTCTCACGCTCCTCTGAAGCTCCTCCCAATGACACAGCAGTTCTTCTGCTGGTTTCAGTTCCACTGCCTCAGTGAGCAAGGTCGGATTTGCCTCCAAAACATGCTGGTTTTGCGGCAAACCACTGTGATTACCTCCCTGTTCGGAAGATGAAGTGTGTTTCTGTAGTTTGGAAGCCGTTCTGCTCGTCAAGGCCTGTGAAAGCCGGGGCTGTGGCTGCTAGAATGAACCTATTAATGAACCATGAACCATCCTAAAGCTCAAAGGACAGGGCATGAATGTTCAGCACCCTCAGTGCAGCCAAAATCAGAGGTTCCAGGTTATTAGAGTTGTATTACGCACTCTCTTGGTCCTAATCCAGAATTTCACAGGCAAGGCAGGTCCACAGTCAGAGTGTGTTTGGTTTAGACTGAATAGAAACTGTTTACTGTCTTACACAATACACATCATTGCTGACATTGATTGTATTTGATGAGGCAGGAGGAAAAACAACGTTCTTATTTAAAACTTAGGTGCTGAAATTGAATTAGAGTGAATGTATTTGGGCAAAGAAACGAAACCTTACAGAATCGTGAAGAAAAGTGTTTGGTAATCACGTATTGAATATGCGTGCAACCTTAGTAAGACATGAAACCTGTTTTGAAATCAACATATTTTATATTTTATGCTTTTTTTTGGACAATATGACCCTCAAACGTCTCTTGGTAACCTCAACTTCACGGTACGGAACCCTTAGATCAGCGGTGCTTAAGCTGAGGGGGTCAGTTGATTCACTCTGCTTTGGCCTTTTCTAAAAAAGTAGTACTTGTTTGAAATAGTAAGTCATGGTAAACATTTATCAGAGTGAAGTACATGCCGGTCAGTAGTAATTCATGGACATACTGCGTCCACTTAACGAGTTACCTGTACGGTCAAAGAACAGAGCCGATTTTCCTGTCAGTGATGGCTGTGGAGAAAGCTAGCAAAATGGACAGGGTTCTGCAAACGTATGGTCCTCATTTGTTTGATGAGAACAGTGATGGTGGGCAGGCAGCTAGGGGGCCAGTGGAATGACCAGTGGGGGTGCAGTGGAACTTACTATCCTCAATGAGGGTCTTAGACTAAGGAAGTTTGGGGATTGCTGTTACGGGTTATTAGGCCAAATGCCATGAAGACAAAGTAAGTAATACAGGTGTCCATCAGTGGTCAACAAGCCAAATGGCTGTTTTATGGTAAGTATAATGATGTAGACATTCGTTTGGACAGACTCCTCATTGGTGGGCATGTATGTCCATTATAGCCTCATAGCTCCGCTACAGAACTGAAGGAGTGAGCTTTAGACACCTGGCTGATGGACTATGTTTAGGAAAAGGGGAGACTGTGCAAATGTGACTTGTCACCAGACCTTCATTCTGCCCACGGTAAGACCCAAATGACCTTCTGTCTGTCTGTAGGTGGAGTTTGCGCTCTGGCTGGTCCGTTATCTCAGCACCGGGATGCTGTTCTTGTTAGGCCTCAAGGCTCCTGGGTTGCCACGGCGACCGTACATGCTCCTCATCAACGAGGATGAGCGTGATGTGGAAAATGGAGGACAGGTGTGTGGATACACAATAGTCTTGACTTTCTCGCTGGTCACTTTATTAGAAACGACATGCTTGTGCTTCCTCTAGTTGGCCGCTTTATTAGAAACACCACCCTTGTGCTTCCATTAACTGGCCACTTTATTAGAAACACCAACCTTGTGCTTCCTCTCACTGGCCACTTTATTAGAAACACCTATTTGTACCTCCACTCATTGGCCACTTTATTAGAAACACCTACTTTGTACCTCCACTCATTGGCCACTTTATTAGAAACACCTACTTTGTACCTCCACTCATTGGCCACTTTATTAGAAACACCTACTTTGTACCTCCACTCATTGGCCACTTTATTAGAAACACCTACTTTGTACCTCCACTCATTGGCCACTTTATTAGAAACACCTACTTTGTACCTCCACTCATTGGCCACTTTATTAGAAACACCTACTTTGTACCTTCACTCATTGGCTACTTTATTAGAAACACCTACTTTGTACCTTCACTCACTGGCCACTTTATTAGAAACACCTATTTTGTGCTTCCACTCACTGGCCACTTTATCAGAAACACGTACCTCCTACATCCACTCCCCCATCATGATTACATTACCAGTCTCAGTTAAATACACTGGCGTGTTCTAACTCGTGTCTGTTCTCCAGCCTCTGCTGGGCGGTGCTGCTCAGAATCAGTCAGCCTGGCGGGACTTCAGGAAGAAGGTGCGTTTGCTGATGCCGTACATGTGGCCCAGCGGCAGTGTTCTCCTGCAGCTGCTGGTGCTGCTGTGCCTCAGCCTGCTGGGGGTGGAGCGCGCCATCAACGTCTTCGTGCCCATCTACTACAAGAACATAGGTGAGTTACAGTACTGTTAATATTGAAAAGGTTAGCGACGTTAATAGTTTTGTTTGGTTTTTGATTCAGCTGTTTTAGATATTTCAAGTTTCTCGGCAACAACAACAAGCTGTTAAATGATAAATAACTCACTGTGATTAACTGCTTTTAGTCATTTAATGCTGAAGGTGCTGAAGGTTTTGCTTTAAAAGCCGTTTGAACGCTGTGTTTGAACGGGAGCACTAAAATCACGCATTCTGCCATAGCAACGTGCAGCTGGGCTTCAGCTGGGCTTCAGCTGGGCTTCAGCTGGGCTTCAGCTGGACGACGATGACTGGTTTGAAGGGTAAAGCTAGGAAGACGTGTTAACAGAGCTGCTAGAATTGGTGTCATTAATCGTTTGCGTACGGAAGGCCATGAGGTATTTTCTGGATTACTATTTTGAAATAATGCGTTAATTATCTTATCTCAAGATAACAAAAGTTGCTGTATTAAGATAACAAGTTATTTATCTTGTTGAAAGAACGAGTTGCCTATCTTGTTAGCTCAGAAAACGTCTGTCATAAGATCACAAAATTGTTATGGTAAGATAAGTTACTTACCTTGTGAACTCAAGATAACAGTTGTTATCTGAGATGACGAGTTAATTATTTTATTTCAAGATAAAATTCTCTCAAAATAACAAGTTACTTATCATGTTATCTGAAGATAACGAAAGTTGTTATCTGAAGACGACGAGTTATTTATCTTGTGAGCTCAAGATAGAATTGTTATCTCAAAATAATGAGATGCTTATCTTGTTATCTCAAGATAACAGTCCAGGAAATTATAGCCTCATGGCCTCTCCAGACCTCCGTGTTTATGGAAATGATAATTTACGTTAATAAGACTGTTAATGTGCTGGTAAGGCCATAACTTTGACAGGCCGTTTCATGTATTTGCCTCAGTGGGAAAATTGGGTTTGGTGATTTACGTTTACATTTACAGCATTTGGCTGACGCTCTTATCTGGAGCGACTTACAATTTGATCATTTTACACAAGTAGGCGAAGGCAGTGTTAGGAGTCTTGCCCAAGGACTCTTATTGGTGTAGCGTAGGGTGCTTACCCAGGTGGGGATTGAACCCCAGTCTATAGCGTAGAAGGCAGAGGTGTTAACCACTATGCTATCCAACCACAAACTCTTCACTGAAGACCATCAGTACTGAAGGACTGAGCTTCATTCTGTTCCACTGAGCGTAATACCAGGGCTGAACGATTTAGGGAAAATATCTAATTGCAATTTTTCAGAATAATATTGGGATTGCAATTTAAATACAGCAAATTTCTATACATTAAATTCAAAATATATAATTATAAATTAATTTCCAGGCTTGATTTTATTTATTTATTTATTTTGCTCAAGAAGACGATAATATCCACTTTTTGTGACCGCTTGAACGCTAAGTGATCAGGCTGCCAGTTAGTTGTGATGGTTGTGATGTCACATATGCAGAACATGAGTGTTTTGATGCTTCTGATTGGTCTAACTGATCTACAGGCAGCTCACAAGGTCTGTGTTATTAGTTTATCTTTTTCCATTTAAAACTTGCAGCTCTTGTTTGTAAATTGCACCTTCAAATTGTGAGTTCGACATAAAAACAGTTCAGATCTTTCAGCTCTACGTAATCCCGAAGAGCCAGGAGTTTGTGTGGTGTTATTGAAGGGAGTTATGAAAAGGCCACACTTCCGTTCTTGTGTGCAGTGAACCAGCTCACAGATGACACCGCCTGGAAAACCGTGGCTGCTACAGTGTCTATCTACGTCCTGCTGAAGTTCCTGCAAGGTGGTGGAGCTGGTAAGTGTGTGTGATGTTTTTTTTGAGAGATTAACGTTTGCCAGAGGCAATAAAAAGATTAGTTCAGCAAAAAAAAAAAAAACATTTTTTAATAGTAAATTATTACTAAATAAAAAAAAAAATCTTATAGTTTTCTTTAAATGATGAAAATTGTGAAAATATAATACATCACTTTTTATATTCAGCTGAATTCCCGAGTGACTCCAGTGTTTCTATGTAAACGCCTCGTTTTTAATATGTAAAGCATGTGGGTATGGCTTAGGAATTCACTTGCAGTGTGTAGCTTGGCCAGCAGGGAGCGCTATAAGCACGCAAGTCACCGTAAAGCTACACTAGAAGGAGCTCCTGAATGCACGTTTGCAGTGGCATCTATTAAAAGAACAATCTATTTTCTTTATTACTTAGTTACTTAGTTATAAAACTAATAAAGAAAATGAATTAAACAAATAAAATGAATTAAAGATTGAAGTAAATAAATTGAAAATTACATTTTCAAAAAATGTAATTACTAAATTATTTAATTACTAATTACTTCATTGTTCATACTAACAACTTAATTACTAAATTATTTAAAAAATTTATAAGAAAAAACTAAGTACTTAATTTTTAATTAACTGAATTGAAATTAAATAAATTGAACATTTTATTTTCAAAATATGACGTTTTTATTGACCAAAAATGCTGTGTTCATGTGGATGAGAGGTCAGAACATAGAGAAAAATTACATAAATCAAAGGTAAACCATTTTTTAAAATAATTGAAATATAAATCAAAACCAACATCAACAGTTTCGTCACCTTTTTATTGTGGTTTTATTCTAATGTGTCTCTCTCTCTCTTCTCTCTCTCTCTCTCTGTCTCTCTCTCTCTCTCTCTCTCTCTCTCTCTCTCTCTCTGTCTCTCTCTCTCTCTCTCTCTCTCTCTCTCTCTCTCTCTCTCTCTCTCTCTGTCTCTCTCTCTCTCTCTCTCTCTCTCTCTCTCTGTCTCTCTCTCTCTCTCTCTCTCTCTCTCTCTCTCTCTCTCTCTCTCTCTCTCAGGCTCCTCCGGCTTCATCAGTAACATGCGCTCCTTCCTGTGGATCCGTGTGCAGCAGTACACCAGTCGTGTGGTGCAGGTGCGCCTGTTTGCCCACCTGCACGCGCTGTCTCTGCGCTGGCACCTCGGCCGCCGCACCGGCGAAGTCATCCGCAGCATCGACCGCGGGACCTCGTCTATCGACAGCCTCCTCAGGTCGGCCAGATTCACTCCCAATACAGCTACACAGCGGCTGCAGCACAGCCTGCGGAGTCTTAGCAGCTTGTGGAGATACATGTGGAGCAAAATATGGGTTCATTTATTGGTCAGTGAATGCTAAAGCAGTAGAACATGAGGGGGAGTGTGTTACTGCGAAATAACAACATGGCTGTGATTTGGCGATAACTCACTCCTTCATGTGCTCTACTGCTTTAATACAGCAGTTAAATAAATACAGTAAGAAATGAATAAACTGGCCGTGAACGCGGCGTTTAATATGTTTTAATGTTCAGTTCCTTCCTCGGAATTATAGCTCCTTAACGAGCAGCTTGTTGCTTCATCAGAGTAACAAGCTCCGCCCACTTGCTGCACAGCCGGCAATTCGTTCTCCAGCTCCTCACACTAAATTCCCAAACTGTCGTCTCCACTGAGCAGCTTTTCAGTCGGCAGCTGTGACACAAGATCAGCTAAACAACCTGGAATCAGCCAGAAATTAACCCAACACCATTCACCAAACGTGTCTAACCAAATCAGACAGAGCCATAAAACTGCAGCAATATCAGGTTCAGCTCAGTTTTGTCACTTTTTGCCAGATCAATATTAATGTTGTTTTGTTCCAGCCAGTCTGTAAAGCTTCTTACAGCCCGGTTAGCTTGGCGAATGGTGTTGGGTTCATTTCTGGCTGATTCCAGGTTATTTAGCTGTTCTTCTGTCACAGCTGCCGACTGAACAGCTGCTCAGTGGTGATGCCAGCTTTGGAATTTAGTGTCGTCTCATCTTCAGAGTCTGACCAAATCGGCTGTCGGTCAAAAGTGATCTTAAAAGTGTCCATTTTCTTTTTGTGGCAAAGTCCAGAAGTGAAAATGTCCAAATGGCTTCAGTGTCTCCTACAGCTGGCAAAGTCGTTGCTTAGCAACGGCGTCTCAGTGGAGTGATACAGGGTGGTGAATTTAATCATGATTCTCTTGGGTTGCAGCTACATCGTGTTCAGCATCTTCCCCACCATCGCCGACATCATCATAGCCATCATTTACTTCATCTCCTACTTTAACGCCTGGTTCGGCCTCATCGTCTTTATCTGCATGGCCCTTTACCTCAGTGAGTACCGGCACTGAGCTCCACAGCTCCTTGGTCTTTAGCCTCATAGCATAGAAACAGGCGCTGTTTTATTGATCAAACTTCAGAAAATAGCTGAAGTCCTGACTCTTTTCTACTGTCTTTGCTTTAGCTTTCTGTAAACATTATGAAAAAGGTAGTAGTAGTCATTTAGCCAATACATGTATAAAGGTTCGCTAACAAGTAATGGTAGCTACCAGTTAGCATTGTGCTAGCTAGAAACGTAACAAAGGTTGTTTATTAGATCTGAGAACTGTCTGGGTGTGGCCTAATATTCTAATAAGCACGCTTGATTGACAGTCTTCAGTCCCACACTTCCAAAGTGCTAAACTGAAGCAAAACTAAACTCAACAGAGTGAAGATGAGTGAAACAAGCTGTTGGTGTACAGGTCATGTTATAGACTGTCCACTGCGTCCACCCACTCAAAACACTGTCCAACTTGGCAACGTCTTAAAGAGAGGTTCTTATTGACGCCAATGCATCCAGAGAATGCTAGCATAGCCATTTGCAGAATAGCTGCTAGGCAGTTGCTATGGTGTCCTAGGTGGTTACTAAGCAGTTGTCATGGTGTCCTAGGTGGTTGCTAAGCAGTTGCTACACAGTTGCTATAGTGTCCTTTGTGGTTGCTAAGCAGTTGCTAGGTTGTTACTAAGTAGTTGCTAGGTGGTTGCTATGGAGTCCTAGGTGGTTGGTAAGCAGTTGCTAGGTTGTTACTAAGTAGTTGCTAGGTGATTGCTATGGAGTCCTAGGTGGTTGCTAAGCAGTTGCTAGGTTGTTAGTAAGTAGTTGCTAGGTGGTTGCTATGGTGTCTTTTGTGGTTGCTAAGCAGTTGCTAGGTGGTTGCTAAGCAGTTGCTAGGTGGTTGCTATGGAGTCCCTAGGTGGTTGCCAGTTAGTTGCTAGGCAGTTGCTAAGCAGTGGTTACTGCCCCAGTTTACCTCAGCTCTGATTGGTAAGGGCGCTGCTCATCCAAGTGCTACCCAAGGCTGACCAGTTTACCAAGGCTGACCGGTTTACATCAAAAGGGGAACGCTGGGAAAAATCCGGCCAGTTAGTGGACATTGGAAGGTCATTCGCAGGGCATTCTTTGTCCATGTATACTGTGTGCCCACAAGAGCAAGATTGGATTGACATGGATTTAGGTTTTCCCAGGATTTTAAATAATATCTAATAGACTATTAGACTCTAATAGAGTTTCTAATAGACTCAAAATACAGACAAATTCATGCAGTTACTGTTTGTGCAAGAACAGATAAAAGATTAAGAACTGCTGGATTGACTTTGTTGTTTTTCTCTGTAAGCTCTCACCATCATCATCACTGAATGGAGGACGAAGTACAGACGGGATATGAACACTCACGACAACAACGCCAAAGCCAAAGCAGTGGACTCCCTGCTGAACTTTGAGACGGTAAAGTATAAATCATGTTTGAGCTCAACCGTAACCCACGCCTAATCTCGCGCACCTGACCTGATTAAAGCTGAAACTAAGCCAGGTAGATGCAGGTTGGCCTGCTAACAATCTGGCATTTGTTCTAGATTTTTCTGATTCATTCAGAAAAGTGGTAGTGTTACAACAGCGGTTCCGGAGCCTGAGTTCACAATGTTCGTGAAGGTCGTTCACGACTGGAAGTTGTAGTTAGCGATTGTCCTCTTTGGCACAGATAGAAGCAAGAAGGCCAGATGTTGTGAGAGACTCGACGTCTCTCAGCATGTAATGGTGGGTGGAGTATAACGGAGTTACAAGCCTCTTTGCTTGAATCCGATCTCTGACACCATGGTTCACACTCTTAATTATATATTTTATCTAACTCTTTATTAGAGCGAGACGAATGTGAAAAAGGTGAGATGAGCTGCCTTTCCACCATTTACAGGCTTTAACTTCTGTTCGGCGCTGCTGCCATGGTAACAGTGAATGATGTGAAAAAAAAAAAAAAAAGAAGCACATGAATTCCAATCTGAGCGTCACATTCAGGTTGCGCAGCCACAAATCGGATACGTATTCGATGTAGGACCACATATGAAAGGCTACGTTCACATTGAACGCCAGGTTGAAGTGGCACAAATCCAATTTTTTGCCCTAGTGTGACTCAGATCTGATATTTTCAGGACTGTGTGAACACGCAAATCTGATTTTTTGCCCTAGTGTGACTCAGATCTGATGTTTTCAGGACTGTGTGAACACGCAAATCTGATTTTTTGCCCTAGTGTGACTCAGATCTGATGTTTTCAGGACTGTGTGAACATCCAAATCTGATTTTTTGCCCTAGTGTGACTCAGATCTGATGTTTTCAGGACTGTGTGAACACGCAAATCCGATTTTTTGCCCTAGTGTGACTCAGATCTGATGTTTTCAGGACTGTGTGAACACGCAAATCCGATTTTTTGCCCTAGTGTGACTCAGATCTGATGTTTTCAGGACTGTGTGAACACGCAAATCCGATTTTTTGCCCTAGTGTGACTCAGATCTGATGTTTTCAGGACTGTGTGAACACGCAGATCCGATTTTTTGCCCTAGTGTGTCTCAGATCTGATGTTTTCAGGACTGTGTGAACACGCAGATCCGATTTTTTGCCCTAGTGTGACTCAGATCTGATCTGAGGAAAAAGAAGCTCAGCTCATCCCTTCGTCTCGCTCTAATAATCAAGCTGAGAGCTGATCAGAGTTAATTATCTTCTCAGCGAAGCTCGTTCTGCTCATTAGTTTGTGCTGATGATGCAGTGATTCATTCACATGACGTTACTGTGTTCATGTGGGTCATTTCATGACGTTGGTTCGTCCACATTAATGACAGATTTGAATCACTTACCTAAACGAGTGTGAACCATCATGCCAGAGAGATTGGATTTGAGCAAAAAAACTGATTTGAGATATGGGGCTTGTAATGTGAACGTAGCTAAAGTGGCGCAAGTCGGATTTGAAAATATCAGATTTGCGTGTCCACACAGCCCTGAAAACATCAGATCTGACTCAACTGAGGGCAAAATATCTGATTTGCCTGTCCACACAGCCCTGAAAACATCAGATCTGAGTCACATTAGGGCAAAAAATATCGGATTTGTGCCTTTTCAACCTGGTAATGTGAATGGAGCCGAAGTAGCTTTATTAAATGAATGGTTACCAAAAAACTGTTCTGCTTTTTTAGTTTTTGCACTGCCATCATAAAGTTTTCAGTACCATAGTCTTCCATTTCTGAGCTACAGTAGCCTCGTCAGACACCAGATACGTCTTATAAACAGATGGATCATGATTCATATTTGATATTTCATACATTGTAGGTTCATGTCTAATGTGTCATTGTGCTGTTATTGACAGGTGAAATACTACAACGCAGAGAGTTATGAAGTGAGCCGCTTTGAGGAGGCCATCCTCAAATACCAGGTAACTCAGCTTTGTTCAACACTGTTTGACTTCATTCTAAATGAGACATGAGATCCGTATATAAACGCTAAATTATCGAGATTATTAAGCATTTCTTTAGCATGTTTTCAGTTTCATTGCTACCTTGTTTGGTACAGACTAATCAAACGTTTTAGTTTGGCCTGTTTTGACAGGTGGGAACACCGTATGTCTCGGCTCAGTTATAAGGAGTTTGGATTTTAATCCCGTCTGATTCTGCCATATCAGTCATTTTTACAGACAGGCTCCCACATGTGTTCTAGCAGATTTGACCTAATATAAAAAAACTAGATATAATGCACGTTATATTGATTCTGTGCAAATTGACAGGCTGGTAAATATTCGATTGTATGGAAAATGAGTTATTTCCACTGTCCTGTCAGACTGTAAAACTAATCCTGTCCCCATGTAAACCTAATCTTGTCCCTATGTAAAATTAATCTCATGACCGTATTAAACTACTCCTGTCCCCATGTGCACGTAATCCCATCCCAATGTAAAACTAATCATGTCCCCATGTAAATCTAATCTCATCCTCATGTAAAACTAATCCTGTCCCAATGTAAATCTAATCTCATCCTCATGTAAAACTAATCCTGTCCCCATGTAAATCTAATTTCATCCTCATGTAAAAAGAATTCCATCTTCATGTAAACCTCATCCTGTCACCATGTAAACATAATCCTGTCTTCGTGTAAAAATAATCCCATCCTCATGTAAACATAATCTTGTCCTCATGTAAAATTAATTCCATTCTCATGAAAACCTAATCCCATCCTTATGTAAAAAATAATTCCATTCTCATGTAAATCTAATCCTGTCCCCATGTAAACCTAATCCCATCTTCATGTAAAAATAATCCCGTCTCCATTTAAAAATAATCCTATGCCCACATAAACCTAATCCCATCCTCATGTCAAAATAATTCCATAATCATGTAAGGCTAATCCCGTCCCCATGTAAACATAGTCCCGTCCCTATATAAAAATAATCCTGTGTTCATTTAAAAATAATCCCATCTTCATGTAAACCTAGTCCCATCCTCTTGTAAACCTAATCCTGCCCCCATGTAAAAATAATTCCATTGTCATGTGAATCTAATCCTGTCCCCATGTGAATCTAATCCCGTCCTCATGTAAAAGTAATTATTCTCTCATGTAAAACCTAATCTCATCCATATGTCTTGTATTGTATGTTGTAGTTTTACATACTTATGTGCTGCTTTTTTCCTCTGTTTGCTCAGCTGTTGGAGTGGAAGACCAACGCCTCGCTGGCTCTGTTAAACCAGACCCAGAATCTGATCATCGGCTCAGGCCTGCTGGCCGGCTCACTGCTTTGTGCTTACTTTGTCACAGAAGGCAAATTCAAGGTACTTTTGTGATTTCACAGATACCAGCATATTTACATGTGCCTGCCTATTCAGCCTACTGCACCTTAGCCCCCCCAACCAGTGAAGTTATAAGGAGTGAGTGCAGACTGCATTTTGAATGACCCACAATGGACAGCCAGTCATAATAGAGCTCATTTACATATATCAACTTATATGCATTAAAGGCTGTTTAATTCTTATTATAGAGAGCAGCAGAAGAGACCTCAGAAGAGAAAAATCACATGACATACGTAGAATATTGGCCCATTTATTTATTTATTTTAGTCTCTAATTGCTTTCTCTTGGTTTTTATGTTCTGCTTTGTTTCATTCATTTGTCATGCAGCTCCAGGTAAAGAGGAGATATTAAGTACATTTATATCATTTGTAGATCTAGAGTGAGATCATACGTCCTTCATGTCTCTGCTGTAGCGTTTCTCCTAGTACTCGTTCATTAGCCACTTTATTAGAAACCCCTGGCCTCGTAGTTCCACGTTGCTGGTGCAGAGTTAGAGACCGTAACTCATCTGTTAATGTTGCCATCCTCTAGTCGTTTATCAGTGGTCAGTTTCTGTCCACAGAGACACCCTTGGCTGGGTGGTGGACCACTCTCAACCTAGCAGGTACACTGAACACTTCCTGTGCTGAGAATGGTGCACCACACTGGTCAACAGTGGTCCTGTGATCAGAAACTAAACAGCGACGAGTAGAGTAGAGGGGTCTAATAAAGAGGGGAAGTACAAGGTAGGCATTTCTAATAAAGTGGCCAGTTAGTGGAATTATAAGGTAGGTGTTTCTAATAAAGTGGCCAGTGAGTGGAATTATAAGGTAGGTGTTTCTAATAAAGTGGCCAGTGAGTGGAATTATAAGGTAGGTGTTTCTAATAAAGTGGCCAGTGAGTGGAATTATAAGGTAGGTGTTTCTAATAAAGTGGCCAGTTAGTGGAATTATAAGGTAGGTGTTTCTAATAAAGTGGCCAGTGAGTGGAATTATAAGGTAGGTGTTTCTAATAAAGTGGCCAGTGAGTGCATTTCTAGAATATATGTTTTGTACAGTTGTAGTGTAGTGTGCTTAACAATCCTGTGAATTGGCTGCACCCACTTTCATATGGTAATGAATTATGTCCATATGCTAATGTAATAATAACTATTGCTCTTCTTCAAATGAAAGATATATAACTGTACTCTCTCACTGTCGACCTGCAGGTGGGAGATTATGTCCTGTTTGGCACATACATCCTCCAGCTTTACACGCCGCTCAACTGGTTTGGCACGTACTACAGGTAAGCACTGCATTCAGCCACAGCTCTGTACTTTATTGTTGTGTCAATCAGAAAAAGAGGAAGGCAAGGAAGCAAGTATCCCTGTTTCCCTCCAGGGTGATCCAGAGGTCCTTTATCGACATGGAGAACATGTTCCAGCTCTTCACAGAGGAGCAGGAGGTGAAAGACTTTTTTTCCTTCACAAAAATACAAATCTATCATTAAACTCTATGAGAATATGAAACGAAAAGTTGGCCCTGTGTTGGTGATCAGGTGAAGGACGACGTGAATGCGGGAAATCTCGACTACAAACAAGGGAGGATTGAGTTTGAGAACGTCTTCTTCAGCTACACGGAAGGGTTCGCTTATTTTTTTTGGCTAATTTAATTGATAAAACTCTTTATCGAAGCTGTTTGTTCAGTTATGACACTTATCTTCATAGGAAGGAGATTCTGAAGGACATTTCTTTCACCGTCCTGCCAGGCCAGACTGTTGCACTCGTGAGTAAAACATTGCTGCGTTAAACTTGCCAGCAAATCAGTCACTTGACCAGACCTGACTAACCCCATTGAATCCAACGATTATTACACTGTAAAGAGTAGTACCCACTAACTTTAATGACTACAATGCAGATTGGCTGTGTTATGAATACTTTGTTATGCATATGAATAGTGTGTAATAGAAGTAGTAATGACATGCTTAGAAACGTGTATACTTGCAAAATTTATCACAGTAACATATCATTATACTGCCCACCCTACCAGTCCCTTAGTCAGCTATATACACTGAGCAGGCATAACATCAGGGTCACCAACAGGGTCAATGGGGGTCCTGACCACTGAAGAACAGGGTAAAAGGGGGTAACAAAGTACCAGAGAAACAGATGGACTACAGTCTGTAACTGTAGAGCTACAAAGTGCAGCTATACAGTAAGTGGAGCTGATAAAATGGACAATGAGTGTAGAAACAAGGAGGTGGTCATTATGTTAGGCCTGATCAGTGTATAGATGTATTAAACTGTAAAGGGGCTGTTGTCTTTGTTAAATGTACTTGGTCTTTTATGAATTCTTCATGGTTCTTCTCTTGTTGAATGTCCCCAGGTTGGCCAGTCAGGCTCAGGGAAGAGCACCATCATCCGCCTGCTCTTCCGTTTCTATGATGTTCAAGGGGGCTGCGTCCGCATTGATGGCCAAGACATTGCCAGGGTGAGAACTCGATGAGTGTGCTTATTGAGACACGACACATGGACATAAAAGTGACTTGGCACAATAACAACGAGAATAATGGCATGTTCGACAAGCATTGTTATATAACAGTTTTGATATCGAACATGGCTTCGCTTCTGAAGAGTCAGTTTTGGTCCTGGAGGACCAGCGTCCAAACTGTTTGGTGTTTTTCCTGCTCAAACATCCCAACTAACTGGAAATTAACCAGTGAGTTGAATCAGGTGTTTTTTGAGCAGGAAAATCCCCAAACTCTGCTTCAGGGCTAGAACTGATTACCAGATTGTTTAAACTTTTTACACTGGACTGGTCCATTTTTTTAGGATTGGCCAGTACCAATCCTCCAAGGACTCGGTATGTTCTAGGAGACCAGGGAAATGTTTTCAACATGCAGATGTGCTATGAATTTGTATCCAAGGGTTTCTGTTGTCGCCGCCATTATTGGGACCGAATTTCTGGCTTTGCTGTCCCGCATGAATGAAACTAGAGGTAAAACATGGCTAAAATTACTCTCCTTACTTTGGAGGAGAAAAAACGTTACCACAACAAAGTTGATAAAATAGGCTGGGATCCCCCCAGTTTCCCCTGAACCCCTGATCCCACTCAAACTGGAGGAAAGCTACCAAATTTGTGTTTTCCTAATGTTTGTATTCATCTTATACACAACACCTCTCCCTATTCTGGAGAGTCTCTCAGAGCATTTAAAAGCACAGAAGCCCACTGGCTCTTCACGTCAGGGTGGGTCTTGCATAAAGAGGAGAACAACTCATCATAGGAGGGAAGCAACATCGGCTAATTAACACCTATGTGATCAGTGTTGCTCTCTGTTTCTGGAGATTTAAATGAGGTTTGAATGGAGAAACATAAGAATTAAATCTCTGACTGAATGTCGTGGGTCGGAAAAACTATGTCGTGTTTCAACAGACGTAATTCTGTAAGTTTGCTGGTGCAGTTCAGCTCCAGTCCTCCAAGCCCTGCTCTGCTTAACTGTGGTTTCCCTGGTTAAAATACCTGATATTATTAGCCAGTTAATCCCTTCTTGAGCTGAACGAGGTGTGAACAGCAGAGAGAAACTGGATTGAAGGTCTGTGTATCTCTCATCTCTCGGCACAGCTAATTGAAGGCGTTGTGCAGCGCAGTCACTCCCTGATTCGGTCCTCTAGTTGGTGGTGACTCTACATGTGAGGTCACGCCAGACCCATGAATATTAAACGTTTATTAAATGTTAGACTGTTTGACATGCTTGGACATGCTGTGTCTACGTCAGGTAAAGCAGGACTCTTTGCGGGCGCACATCGGCGTCGTCCCTCAGGACACCGTCCTGTTCAACGACAACATCCGCGAAAACATCCGCTACGGCCGAGTCTCCGCCACGGATCAGGAGGTGGAGGAGGCGGCCATCGCTGCTGACATTCATGAGAGAATTCTTTCCTTCCCAGAGGGTAAGCAGCTCCTCTTGGACTTAGCAGTTCCGAACAGACCTTAACTGTTCTAGATTACCGTTACAATGTTATGTTCAACTGTGCACCAGCGTGAACGGACAGTAAAATCTACAACCCCATTTCCAAAAAAGTTGGGAAGCTGCAGTTGGGAAGAGCAAAATTCAATGATGTGCAAATCATTTAAACCCTAAATGATTGAATGAAAAATAGTACAAAGATGACAAATCTGAGAATTTTTTTTTTTTTATATTTGCCCATTTGATGCCATCAACATGTTCCAAAAAAGCTGGGATGGAGGCCTGTTTACCGCTGTGTTTCTTCACCTCTTCTTATAACAACACTCTGTAAGTGTTTGGGAACTGAGGAGACTCTACTGTAGTTCTTGTTTCATGCAGGATTTCAGCTGCTCATCAGTTCCTCTGTTGTATTTTTATTTTATAATCTGATAAAAATTTAGTAAGTCTGGACTGCAGGCAGGTCAGTTTAGCACGTGGACTCTAATAATACAAAGTGGGGCCCGGCCAAGGGAGGGGCTTCTTCAAAGAGTCTCTTGTACTCGCTCTCTCTGGCATAGCCTTTGGCCTGGAGGCCAGTATCCTCTCTACTCTACAGAGAGAGCTTGTTTTTAAAGGTGTCTGTGGAGCTGCTGTGAACACTCCGAGCACCTATGTGGGGAATGGTCACAGCATCCCGTTTTTTGGACATGGGGTTGTAGATTAGTTCCAAAGTTCTGAACGTTGTAGAAATCTGGAATGAGCTGCTATCAGCTCAGATTTGACAGCTTTGTTGTTTTGAATTGTCATTTTATAGGCTATGATACCCAGGTGGGCGAGAGAGGTCTGAAGCTGAGTGGAGGAGAGAAGCAGAGGGTGGCCATTGCTCGCACCATCCTCAAAGCCCCCCAGATCATCTTGCTGGATGAGGTAAGTGAGCACTTCACTTCTGTTTCCTCTCTAAACCGCGTGGCATCGGCTTTAATTTCCATTTGCAATTTCTTTGTTTCATCAGGCCACCTCAGCCCTGGACACCCAGACGGAGCGCAACATTCAGGCCTCTCTGGCTAAAGTGTGTGCCAACAGGACCACCGTTGTGGTGGCCCACAGGTAAAAGATGCACGAGTGAACCATCCTCAGCACATTTCAGATCAGTGTCCTTCTGTACTGCACATGTTTGCCTTTCGTAGGCAAGTCAGTAACATCATTGTATGCCATAGGTTGTCAACCATCATCGGAGCAGATCAAATCCTTGTTATACGTGATGGACAGATTGCAGAGAGAGGAAGGTGAGGAGCGGCTTTTCCTTCTCAGCGTTTCCTCTAATCTGATCGTACACCCTCAGTGGCCACAGTAGCTCCACCTTGCTGGTGTTTGGTTAGAGGTTGTAGCCATCTGTTGTCATCTGTTAGTCTGGCTCTTCATCAGTGGTCAGTTTCTGACCACATAGCCACTCTTGGCTGGATATTTTTGGGTGGGGTTCCTCTCTCAGTCAAGCAATGACAACAGTGTGCCAGCAGATACTCACACCAGCACCAATTTGGACTGGGGTCATTTAAATACATTGTGAAATGATCAGAAAAATGGGTATAAGATGAGCATCCAAGAATAACCTCATCCTTTTTGAGCAAGAAGGGGCCAAGACTTGGGCCCAGTCCCATTTTACTTCTTGCCACTACCACTTAGCCCTCAGCCCTCTGTTTTGCATGTTCACGTGTAGGGGTAGGGTGTCCCGATGTTTGTTGAGAGAGAGGGTTTGTTGAGATGTTAGGGATACATGGCCCTCCAAATGGAGGTTTTTCAAGACTCACTCCAAACAGAGGATTATGAGAAAAAAAGGAAAACCGACAGGATGGAGCACAAGAAACCAAAGTAACCCACAAATGTGAGAATTTTCTCAGTTAAAAAGTTACAGTAACCACTGTTTATCTTAGTTTGTCGTTTCAGTGGATTATGGTCCTCCTCTTCATAACAAGCATAATAAATCACTGATAGCCTGCTAATGTCTCGGTAGCTAGCTAGCTAACTTTCCCGTTCCACCTTAAATAGTCCAGCTGTTCTGACACCTGAATCTCCAGAATGTAGCTGCTGTACCATTTAAGGTGGAAACAGGAAGATTTGAGCAAGAAGTTGGAGAATATCTGACTGCAGCGTCATATCACTGAAGAATTAGGGGTGGGCGATAATAAATAATTGCCCCCCTCTTTGAAGGCGTATGATGCCCTAAATGTAACTAAAGCCCAGCAGTGAGGAGCTGAGCTTTACCCTCCTCTGCGGTCACTGCAGACGGGCAGGGTCACCTACAGAGCAGCGCTGGTAGCTGTTAATGAAGTAATGCTCCTTTTATTTGAGGGTCCCATTTCAGAGGGCAAGATTTCAACTACTACCCCTTGTAACTCAGTTCCAAGGGGCAAGGAGACAATCGAAAACAAGGAGTAGGGGGGAAAAAAGACATGGGATTGAGCCTTATAATTCAGTGTTTTAAGAACAACATTCTTCAACAAGCAGTTGCAAAGATTTCACATTTTGGAGCAGCATGTGGGCCTTTTAGACTCTGTCTTCTTCAGGAACTTCAACATGATAACACCGAGAAACATTCTGTATGTTGCAACAGCATGGCTGCAGTCAGAGAGTGCAGGTACATGACTGGCCTGCCTGATTCGGACTGAAATCACATGGCACATTATAAAGTGATTATTAAGGAAAAGTGATATAATACAGTGGTAAACGTCCTCGCGAGCTCTCCTAGCTAAAACATGAAATATCATGTTTTTGTATTGTTTTCAATGTAAAACAGGTCAAACTGAATTTACTGATCACTGCTTTCTGTTTGTATTAGCAACTGTTTTTTGGAATTGAGGGTTCACTATCACTAATATGTCGTCTTCTGGCTCTGCTGCAGACACGAGGAGCTGCTGGCTAAGGGAGGTCTTTACTCTGACATGTGGCTCCGGCAACAGCAGGCACAGGACTCCGATTCGGCCTCTGACACAGAAGCCAAAGACACGCAGCCCGAAAAACTACAGCCCCCAGCATCCTCTGCGGCCCACAGGGGTCACTGACAGCCTTCGTACACTAAGGACGGGTGTTAAGCTTCAGAGGGTTTCATTTTGCACCGAGCGTGCTGGCTTTATGTTTAGTTTGATATACCTGTGGGTTTCATATGAGGCCAGTTCTCAAAACATGAGGTATAATTTCATTGTTTTGGTGTTTTGTTTTGATTATTTTGAGGGGGAAAAGAGTAGAGTTAGTCCTTTTATACACAGCTTCACACTTTTAATTTAAAAATGTTAGGTTTTCCAAACGTTTATGGGCAGAATTCAACAACAGCCCATTGGCATCTGTTATCTGTGATATTCGAGTGCAGAGAAATACATCGAAATTATTGCTCATGGTAATGAAACCTAAAATACAGATGGAGTAGATAGAGATCAGGATGAAGAACACTGGAATATTTAAGTTAACCACTCCACTACTACCGTATGCATATCGCTTGGTATAGCTGTGTGAGCAATACGCGCAACACTTAGGTTGAATATAATTTGTATTTCATCTTGTTTTTTTTCTTCTTTAATCATTTTATTTGACTATGTTTCAATACTTTGGGGCCAAGGGTGCGCGTTAAACATTAGAGAATCAAATCAGCCCTCACTCATCAAAGTTGCCTAAAAAAGAGCGCCTTTAATGACATACAAACTGCTTTAGTTCATGAAGCCTTCACACTGGTGAGCGCAATCAGGCTCGGTGCGTGAAATCAAGCTCCGCTTAGCGCCATAATCTTATTACGTATTTACATGAAGCCCTAATTTATACAGATGTTTCAGTAGGGAGTCAATAAAACAGCATTCAGCAGCTCGTGAGACGATGGCTGAGCTCGTAGGCAGAGTATGGGGTGGAGCAATGAGTGCCTAGCGCCCCCTACTGACCAAACCAGGTAGTGTTAAAATTATAGCCAGTGGAAAGAATAAAATGTGAAATGAACAAAACATCTAAATTTGTTTAAAGATAGTAGACTGTTTAAAAGGTTATGATTGTGTAGTGTGTTTATTTTCCTAAAATAATGTTTAAACACTGCATTGTTGCGTCTTTTGCACACGCTGTGTTTTGTATTGTTTTGTAGGCGGAGTCCGTCTTTAAATGGAACGTGGAACAGTTGCAGCATTAGTTTATACCAACGTGCATAGAAAGTCAGTACGTCCACTTTTGTACTGGGTCGCCAGGCGTACGAATAATTAGCGTTATTGTTATTTTCTATTTTTATTCTTATTTAAATCTTGTTCATAATAGGCAGTTAGTTAACTGCAAATCAGTCAGGATAATGAACGGTTATGTTCTAATTTACACGCTTCTACCACACACGAGATTGATCATACAGGTACGGCGAAGATGAAACAGATGAATAACATAATTTGCGTGCAGCCGTTTTATGTTGAAAAGCCATAAGCTTTTTTTTCTGATTTTCCTCCAAATCTCTCCTAAATTTAGTTGCTTCCAGTTCCACCCACTAATCAGGACTCCCCTGTCACATGATACCAACAGCGTTAGGAGGGTGAAGGCTAACACAGGCTTGCTTGCATCTTTTCGAACTGACGCTAATGCAACGTCACTGGACAGCCGAACATGCTTGCAGGAGAACACTAAGCACCAGCTCTGACTAGCTAAAAGACACCTGCAATGACTAGTGATGGGGGGGCCGTTCTACCCACCCAAAGAGAGCGAGGCCAGTTGTGCTCTCATCCACTCCCGGCCACAGACGGCTGTAGTATCACCAGGGACCGAACTCGCGATCCCCTGGAATCAGCTTTGATGCATAAGGGCTGTTTGGTGCGCCGTGTGAAATAATTTATATGCTGTGATATTTTTGCTTAACTGACTTTATTCACTTATTATTAAAATGGAGAACAAGAAACGACAAATAAACATCAGCACATGCAGCCGTACTGTAGGTTTAATAGTTTGAGTTCAGTGCTGAACTTTTTTTCTTCTGATATAATTCAATGCGAACGTGTTGAGGACTGAGTCTGAGGGTGTGTATAAAGCTACGTTCACACATCCCAAGCCTCGTTTCTCAAATCCGATCTCTCTGACACTCTCTTCACACTCGTTTAGGTAACTGACTCAAATCTGTCATTAATGTGAACGAACCGCCGTCCTGAAATGACCCTCATGAACCCATTCTACTCAGTAACGTCACGTGACTGAATCACCGCATCATCAGCGTGAACTAACGAGCAGAACGAGCTTCGCTGAGAAGATCAACTCTGATCAGCTCTCAGCTTTAATTTTTAGAGCCAGACGAAGGAGAAAAAGGTGAGATGAGTTGCTTTTCCACCATTTATGGGCTTTAACTGCTGTTTGGCGCTGCTGCCACGGTAACGCTGAATGATGCCGCACGCGCAGTGGAAAAAAAACACATGAATTCCGAATCGGATACGTATCTGATCTGGGAAAGTGGCTTAGGTTGGATTTGAAGAGATCAGATTTGCGTGTCATTGGGCAAAAAATCAGATTTGCGTGTCGACACAGCCCTGAAAACATCAGATCTGAGTCACGTTAGGGCAAAAAATTGGATTTGTGCCACTTCAGCCTGGTAATGTGAATGTGGCTTGAATGTCTAGGTTGATTTTGTGTGAATGAGCCTTACTTTAGGTCTATTTAAGGCTTGATCATCTCTGTTAGCAGCTATTTTTTCATCAGATTCTGCTGTATTTTATCATAATGTTGGATGTTTTTGAGGAAGGAGGGAGCCGACGTGCCGAAGGATGAATGCCGATGCTGTTTGAACTGACTGGTTTCACAGCGTTTGTCAGCTACGTTTCACTGAAACGGGACTAAATGAGTGCTGTTAAGATGAAAAACGTCCAGAGCTGTTAAGGCTGGAACCTTTGCACTTTGAAAATGAAATGAAATTTGAAACTGACGACTCAAAGCGGGTCCTCCTGAGTGGAAATTGTGAGTTCGGTTTGTACAGTGAGACGCCAAGACGCAGTGAAAGGCTGAATGTATTTTTAATGGAATATATGGGTAATTCTGTTAGTAACCTGGTTTCTGAGGGTGAACTAAGCAGTGAAATCACTGACCTGTCTGAAATCACAGCCTGCTGTGGTCCAGCACATCTCTTTTCAGTTTTTATTTCTTTATGTATATCTATATTGAAAATGTATTTTTCCTTTTAGTGTGTTTATGTTTGTGCTGTATGTGTACATTTATATTGTATATAAACATTATTTGTTTGGAATAAAGAGGAAATAATATTACTTTGCAAAAAAGTCCAGTTTGTGTAATTTTCTGTTTTGTTGATTTTCTACAGAAAATACACTTAAATCTGGCCTCTTCCTGCTAATTTTAGTCACAGTTGCTATTTATTTGATGATGGAAAAATACAGAACATAAATAACTGCTGTGTCTGATCCACTCACACCAGTGCAGCACACATTAACACACCACCACCACATCAGTGTTACTGCAGTGCTGAGAATGATCCACCACCCAAATGGTACCTGCTCTGTGAGGGTCCTGACCATTGAAGAACAGGGTGAAAGGGGGCTCAAGTATATTAACTTGTCGCCTCAACATATTAACTCAAGGCCTGAAAATATTCATTTGTGGCCTCAGAATATATTAACTTACGACCTCAATGCATTAACTCATGGCCTCAATATATTAACTTGTGGTCTCAATATATTAACTCAGGGCCTGAATATATTCATTTATGGCTTCAATATATTAACTCATGACCTCAATTTACTAATTTGTGGGCTCAATACATTAACTTGTGATCTCACTATATTAACTTGAGGCCTCACTATATTAAGTCATGCACTCAATATATTAATTTGTCACCTCAACATATTAACTTATGGCCTCAATATGCTAAATTGTGGGCTCAATATATTAACTTGTGGCTTCAATATATTAACTCATGGCCTCAGTATGTTAACTTGTGGCCTCAATATATTCTGACCTTAATATAATAACTCATGGACTTAATATATTAACTCATGGCATCGATGTTAACTTGTGGCCTCAATATATTAACTTCTGACCTTAATATAATAACTCACGGCCTCAATATATTAACATGTGACGTCAATATATTAACGTGTGGCCCCTCAAATCAGTTTGAGTTATTGTTTCATAATATATACAGCTATCACTTTTTAAAGTGGCTTTTATCCGGTATCACAAGTTCTGTACATTAATACAGCTGTTATTAACACGGCTGTACATAAATACAGCTGTTATTAACACGGTTGTACATTAATACAGCAGTTATTAACACAGTTGTACATTAATTCAGCTGTTATTAACACGGCTGTACATTAATACAGCTGTTATTAACACGGCTGTACATTAATACAGCTGTTATTAACACGGCTGTACATTAATACAGCTGTTATTAACAGTGTGTTTCGCGCTCTTCCAGCAGAGGCGCAGGTCAGACCGACTGACAGCTGTATCTTTAGCTTTAGCCTGAGCTCCGTCCCTCTAGCGGCTGTGAGCGGAGGGGAGACGCCTTTCTGCATGTTCACCGGGCCCGCTGCTTCTGTCAACTCCACCGTTCACCTCTAAAACATGGATTTCGGAGATCTGTTTGACGAGCGGACGTTTCCTTTCTCCGACTTTCAGGAGTTTTCGGTACAGAAAGGATATTTTATATTTGTCGTCGAAAGCGAGCGCGTGTTAGCTCGCTAACGCTAGGTTATCTAACTCCCTAGTAACGAGACTCTTCTCGGGTTAAAGAGTGATTTTTGTCAGTTTAGTTAGCTCGATATCTTCGTAATGAACGACAGAAAGCCTTTATAAATACATGTCAAGGTGTACCGGTCAGAATACTATACTGGGATAGAGCCGATCCCGCCAACTGTCTGTTATAGTTATTAGCTTAGCTGTTCGCCAGCTTCTTCTTCGAATTTCCCCGGTCCACCTTAAATGGTTATGCAGTTACACTCTGACGCTTCAGGCGCCGCAACACAACTGCTGCAGCATTTAAGGTGGAACGGAAAAATTCCAATAAGAAGCTGGCGAATAGGAAGCTATCGACAGCCTCAAAGCTAAACGCGCTTTAGCTAGAGGCCTTAATGTCGTTTTTGCTGCGAACGAACTGTTCTAATAACAAATTAGTATGTTTTTAAGACTTTTTAGGAAGAATATGAGCACATTTAACCCACTTCAGCACTGTTGTTGGTTTGTTTATTAGCTAGCAGTGCTAACTTGGTGACATTCAGGTTGATTTACGCGCTAAACGAGCAGCAGGTGTGTCCGCCGCACTGTTTACTGTGTTGTTTTGCTCTTAAGACGAGATATTTCCATGTTTTAGTTTCTCCCTGGACATCAGCAGCTGGCAGACCGAGTCCGGAAGCGTCTGTATTACGGCCTGGATCCGGACACGTCTCTGGACGCGCTGTCCTGTCCGGTCACCGGTGGGTGGAAGTTACTGTAGATGTAACAGATATATAAACGCGTGTGTTTTGTTTTTATATAATTTATATGTTTTTATGGAGCCCCTAAGCTGACATGGTGATTATGTTTAGTAAGGCGTGGCCACAAATGAATAAGTTACTATATTGAGGCCACAGATTAATGTAATAAGGCCACGAGTTGTTACATTGAGATTGAGATTACTATATAAATTATAATGAGTGCACAAATGAATAAATTGAGGCAACAAATTACTGTATTGAGTACATGAATTAGAGTATAGAACTTATAATGAGTACACAAATTACTATAGCGAGGCTACAGTTTACTAAATTGGGTACAAAAGTACACAGATTACTATATTGTACCATTTACTGTTTTGTGTACACAAATTACTATATTGAGGCCACAGATTACTATAATGAGACCACAAATTACTGTAATGAGCACACAAAAATGACTGTAGTGAGACCACAAATTACTGTAATGAGTACACAAATGACTGTAGTGAGACCACACATTACTGTAATGAGCACACAAATGACTGTAGTGAGACTACAAATTACTGTAATGAGCACACAAATGACTAGTGAGACTACAAATTACTGTAATGAGCACACAAAGGACTGTAGTGAGACTACAAATTACTGTAATGAGCACACAGATGACTGTAGTGAGACTACAAATGACTATAATGAGCACACAGATGACTGTAGTGAGACTACAAATGACTATAATGAGCACACAGATGACTGTAGTGAGATTACAAATGACTATAATGAGCACACAGATGACTAGTGAGACTACAAATGACTGTAATGAGACCACACATTACTGTAATGAGCACACAAATGACTGTAGTGAGACCACACATTACTGTAATGAGTACACAAATGACTGTAGTGAGACTACAAATTACTGTAATGAGCACACAAATGACTGTAGTGAGACTACAAATTACTGTAATGAGACCACACATTACTGTAATGAGCACACAAATGACTGTAGTGAGACTACAAATTACTGTACTGAGACTACAAATTACTGTAATGAGCACACAAATGACTGTAGTGAGACCACACATTACTGTAATGAGCACACAAATGACTGTAGTGAGACCACAAATTACTGTAATGAGTACACAAATGACTGTAGTGAGACTACAAATTACTGTAATGAGCACACAAATGACTAGTGAGACTACAAATTACTGTAATGAGCACACAGATGACTGTAGTGAGACTACAAATGACTATAATGAGCACACAGATGACTGTAGTGAGACTACAAATGACTGTAATGAGTACACAAATGACTGTAGTGAGACCACACATTACTGTAATGAGCACACAAATGACTGTAGTGAGACCACACATTACTGTAATGAGCACACAAATGACTGTAGTGAGACTACAAATTACTGTACTGAGACTACAAATTACTGTAATGAGCACACAAATGACTGTAGTGAGACCACACATTACTGTAATGAGCACACAAATGACTGTAGTGAGACCACAAATTACTGTAATGAGTACACAAATGACTGTAGTGAGACTACAAATTACTGTAATGAGCACACAAATGACTAGTGAGACTACAAATTACTGTAATGAGCACACAAATGACTAGTGAGACTACAAATTACTGTAATGAGCACACAGATGACTGTAGTGAGACTACAAATGACTATAATGAGCACACAGATGACTGTAGTGAGACTACAAATGACTGTAATGAGTACACAAATGACTGTAGTGAGACCACACATTACTGTAATGAGTACACAAATGACTGTAGTGAGACCACACATTACTGTAATGAGTACACAAATGACTGAGACTACAAATTACTGTAATGAGTACACAAATGACTGTAGTGAGACTACAAATGACTACTGAGACTACAAATTACTGTAATGAGTACACAAATGACTGTAGTGAGACTACAAATTACTGTAATGAGTACACAAATTGCTATAGTGAGGCCATAAATTACAGTAATCAGTCCACAGATTACTACAGTGAGGCCACATTGCACTGTTAAATTACTATAGTGAGGCCACAAGTTACTATAGTGATGCTACAAATTATTGTAATGAGTACACAAATTACTTTAGTGAGGCCACAAATTACTACAGTGAGGCCACATTTTACTGTTAAATTACTATGGTGAGGCCACAAATTACAGTAATGAGTACACAGATTACTACAGTGAGGCCACAATTCACTGTTAAATTAATATATTGAGGCCACGAGTTATGAGAAGCTTGTGGTCTCAGCCTAGTAATTTGTGGCCTTGATATATTAATTCATGGCCACAGCTTATTAAAATAGTCATGATGTCACCTCAGGGTCTCTGTACGCTTCTTCATCTGGTGAAGACTGTGATTCACTCTGCTGCCACTGTTACGTGGTGTAGTGACCCCGTCGTGACCTTTAGGCCGTTTCTAATGTTAGACTGCATTCTTTTATTCGGTGGTGTCACTGGACACGTTAACGCAGGTTCATGCAACGTTACTCAAGCAACATGTTGGCACATTTGTGATATGTGTAATATTATAGTATCAGTGTTTGTAAGCAACACATCGACTTGTAATGAAGTTGTGAGGAAAGATTTATTTTTGGTTCAGGTCCATTTTAGTCCATTCATTCTCACTTCTTTTTCTGGGGGTTAATTGTGATCTCTTCTGCTTGCTGTAGTTCCTGGACAGCTTGGCTGTCACTCCCATCTCTCACTTTTGAGTTTTGGCTTTTGATTTTATCCCAAATTGATTAAAAAAGATAATTGTGTTAAGGTGATTATGTAATTACTGTGACAGGCCTGTTAAGTAGCTCCTCTGCAGTTCTATGAGGAAATCACCTTGTAGAGTATTTGAACGTGACCTTTTTTCAATTAAGCCTTTTTTCTCAAATCAATTTTTTGCTGTTTACACTGCCACACAGACACATCTGTGTCACATATGAAGACAAAGATTGTAGTTGGGCCACTTTACCTGCTGTGTAAACATAGCCTTACACTCATGCTTGCTTACGTTATTTGGGATTACGGTGTACTGCATGTCTTTGGAGGATGATTTACACCTCATGCTCGTTTACTTTCATCTCACACTAGATATCGCTGTTGAACTGCTCCAGAAATCTGCCCCAAGCCCGATACGAAAGCTCCACAAGAAATATGCCGCACATGTAGCCAGGTGAATTCCTTTTCTTTCTTCCTTACTTCCTCCCGCTGCTTCTGTGCACTGTTCTTACTCTGCTGTGCATTTGGCCTCAACAGTACACCTTCTTACATTTCAGAGAAGCATGCATCTCCCCATGCGCTATGATGTTGGCCCTGGTTTACATCGAAAGGCTCCGGCACAGAAACCCTGAGTACCTGCAGCAGATCTCCTCCTCCGACCTCTTTCTGATATCCATGGTAAGCTTTCAAATAAAAGACGTCCCAAGAAGGTGTTTTTGAGAGACAAGTTAAGAAGTACTGAACGAGTTAATGCTGCTCTTGGTAGGGCTGCATATCGTTCAAAGCTTTTCCATTTTTGGCTTCAATACTGGTTCTGTTTTATTCAATACCACCTTCTGAATTATGAACAGGATATACATAGATATACATACCTAGATGCCATGTTGGGTCCAGACAGGCACATCAACAGCACTGCCACTTTAGGGCGCTCAGCATCACTGCTGGACGGCATTCGGTACCATTACATAGTGGCAGTTCAAGACAGATACTGTCCAAAATTACACTATTTCAAGAATATTGCTCTCAGAAAGTGGGTTAGGATATATAATGGAGGAAACGCAGTGATCCACGCTCATGTTTGTGTGATGTTTATGTGTAGATATGGTCGTGTGGTTGGTAACCTGTTGATGTGATTGTTTTATATTAAGCTTATTTTCTTTAATAGTCTAAACGGTGGATCTTAACTTTATGTAGAAGATGGTTAATGCTTTGTAGGTAAGTTATAGCCTTCCTTAATCTGTGTAGATATTCATAACAGATCAACGTTATCACCTTCTGACACAAACCAGCTTCTTGTTTGATTTTTTCCATTCCACCTTAGCATCAGTCTGCTTCTTGTTCAGATTTTCCTGTTCCACCTTAAATGGTGCAGCTTCAGGCACTAGAAAGTGATTGCTACACTATTTAAGGTGGAATGGTAAAACTCGGAACAAGAATCTGGCAGATTAGAAGCCAACTTCAGCTTCGTCCTTCTTACTGTGTTTCGGAGGCATCTAGGTATGTGTATCTACGGTTGTGAGGTACAGAAAGTGGGTATTTTTATTGACCTCAGTGGACTGAAGATGCATCAAACTGGCTAATCTGACCTTAACATGCAAACAGAATGTAATTTAGACAGCCAGTGAGCAGCCTGCCTTTAGAGAAAGCATGCTTACTGGATGCTGATAAAGTTGACTTTTCAGGAACTGAAATTTCAGTACTACTAGAGATTTTGCATATTAGGTGTATTGGCGTACAGGCGTGAGGCTTGAAGTGCTTCTTTGTATTCCCTCTGCAGATGGTGGCCAGCAAATATTTGTACGATGAAGGTGAAGAAGAGGAGGTTTTCAATGACGAATGGGGTGCAGCCGGGAAGTTGGATGTGCACACTGTCAACACCCTGGAGTTGAATTTCCTCAGTGCTATTGTAAGTCCACCGTGCATAAAGGTTACATGGTTCAGGGACGCTGACTCAGGGCATTTTCACAAAAGAGCCATAATAAGCCTGCTGGATGTATGTTGGCTCTGCCGTTTGTCATTGCAGTTGGTGCTTCTTTTTAAGAGCTATCATGCTTATTTTTCAGGATTGGAGTCTGTTCACTGAGCCCACTGAGTTCTTTAATGTGTTGAACCAAATTGAGACCAGGTCAGTGTTCTTCTTTTCCTCCCCAAATCTGAAGTTGTTGAGATCCTTATGATGATTGAACCAAATCTATCAGCAGTCAGCACTGCGTAGTTTGTTGATTGCGATAATTACCCATATGTGATCAAACTGAAATGTACTGAGTGTTTCCCAGAGAATTTGAGCTCATACAGCTCATGGAGATAACACTGCGATTCGTCCCATTTTGACAGCATTGCGGAACGGCAGGG
Source organism: Pygocentrus nattereri (assembly GCF_015220715.1). Taxonomy (NCBI): domain Eukaryota; kingdom Metazoa; phylum Chordata; class Actinopteri; order Characiformes; family Serrasalmidae; genus Pygocentrus; species Pygocentrus nattereri. Next base: position 7,586,833 of record NC_051222.1, on the reverse strand, counting down.
CATGAAGCGGGGCTGGTTTACTTACACAGACCTTTGTGTGCTTCTGGAGCAGTCCAACTGGAGGCAGGTGCTAACGGCCATCTATCAGCACTTTGCCAAGGTAAGGCAAGGGAGAGCTTGAAGCAGTGCTCTGTACACTTAAACAGCTCCATCTGATCCACTCGGACCAGCACAACACTCACTAACACCCCACCACCATGTCAGTGTTAATGCTACCAAAGTATCAGAGAAACAGATGGACTACAGTCTGTAATTGTAGAACTACAAAGTGCACCTATGTAGTAAGTGGAGCTGATAAAATGGACAGTGAGGGTAGAAACAAGGTCATAATGTTATGCCTGATCGGTGTGTATTTGTTTTTTTTTAAATACTGTATCCTATAAGAAGGTTTAGGCTACATGTCCTTTTGTTTGTAACTGTAAAAGGTTATAGGTTAAAAAAGAACAAGAATGTAGGCGTTTGAGAAGACGAGATCTCGTAGTTGGAGGTAATTGTTGAGCAGAACTTCTTTTCCTTCCTTTCTGCAGGTCACATGTGTGCTGGGTCTCCTCTACTTGACCAGCGTGGCCGGACTCATCGCAGCCTCAGCCGTCCTGCGCCAGCTCAGCCTGCCAAACGCCAGTCGCTCTCCTCTTGTCCCGGTCGACGTGATGGACCCTGCCCTCCTGCAGCCCTCTGAACATCTCTCCAGCCTTCAACCACACACACCCTCCACAGCCCCCCATCTTCGCTGCTGTGTCTTGGGCAACGAAAGCCAAAAACCCCGTGTTCCCATCTCGCCGGATTTTCACCACGACCACCACAATCACCACGGCCCCTCCTCACACTCTACCTTCCCTCAGTACTCTGCATTCTCTCTCTTCGGTTCCCTGTTCTCGGCCCTCGCTTCTTCAGACCCCTCGCCACAGGAGTGCACCGACCCCCTGTTCTTCTGTCACAGCCACCTGGATGGTTTTCCCCCGTCGCAGTGCGGGGCTCGTAACGTTTCCACAAACCATCACCTGTCCTGGTACAACTGGCTCGCTACACCGTGGCTGTCTCCTGTTTTGCTTAGTGAGGGTCCTTTAATCCCGGTGGCCACCCTTCAGAGACGCCCCTGTTGCCCCGAGACTGCACTGCCTTTTGGGAAATCGCCAGCGCTCCTCATACCTGCTTGAAGATGGTCTGCCAAATCCCTGCTCATGGTTGTGGAATCATACCAGCTCATCTTTTAGACTCTCCTGATTTATAATACCTCCCTTGGTTTTTCTATGGGGTTTCTATGCTTAAAAACTTCTAATTGCTTTTATGCCCAGAGCACAGCGACCCAACGTTCTCCAACAAATGCCAACAAAACTGCATGTGATTGTGATTGACATGGCTTTTGAAGGTCTAGATTTTAGGGTAATATGAACAGCCCACATTGGGTTGTTGGTGTTTGTTGGTAAATGTTAAGTCTTTAAAAGCCTTTAAAAGCACTTATGTCCCATTGGCCAGTGGTCGTGGTTGCGCACTTGTCTTGCACATTTGAATATTTTCTTGCTAGAACTCGACTTGGAGCAATCTTATTTATAAGCTGAAAAATTGGATCAGGCATGTAAGAGCAGCGAAAACATTAACGTACAGGGCAGGACCAGGATTCTGAACCTTTACAGTGGGCTAAGGATAAGCTGCAAATGTAAATACGTTATATGGGTTGAATACGAGATAAAGGTTTAGTGAATTTAAAGAAGCTACCTGTAAGGTATCCATGTTTATGTCTATAGTCTTCACAACTTACCAACAAAACTTTAAAAACCTAAACGAGGCATTGATCTCATTGGAAAATCTCTCCAAAGGCCAGTTTAGCTCTTGTGCCAAATTCGTTCCAACTTGGCCTCTGTGGTTCAGTTTATTGCACCACACAAGTGTGCATTTGCAATAAGTTTAGCTTGATATATCAACAAGAACGACAGAATTTAGGAGCTTTTACAGGTTAGTTTTGCTTATAATCTTCTGCCATTTGAATCCTACCTTGACTTTGTCTCCCAGCGCATTTTAACCAATGTGGTGTGTTGCCTTTTTTATATAACACATTTATATGGGAATATTTCACATCCTAAAATAAGACGTTGACAGAAGTGCACACAAGCACAGGAAACGACGAGTGAGGATTTTTTTTGTTAGTTGCTTTTAACTTTAAAAGTATGTAGCTCTGGTTTGGAAATGGTTTGCGAGTTGATTCTGTTATTGCGTTATGCTCTTGAGGGATTGTAATGTTGTCCATTGCCAATGAACAAGCATCTACTGCTAGATTGGTTCAGGTTTAGTTTTTTTTTATTTTTTTTTTTATTGCAAACATAAGGTAATAGGAAAGTAAGAGGTTCATACAGCTGTTCTGTTTTACAACAAAAAAACTGAACATTGAATCGTTTGCCGTCTGTTACGGTCATTTTCATAACCTCTTTCTACTTTAGCAAATTTTGTGTTTTCTCCTGCAGGATTTTTCGTCCACCATGGCTGCGGTCGGTAAGATGATACAGCCATGTGTGGATGTTAAACCGGCAAAGCATTGAAAGCTCAGTTTCAGGATGGCTCTATCAGGCTGGCTGAACTACTGCTAAGTTGATGATGAGGCTGAGGAAGGGTGAATAGAGCTTCTCTAGTGAGCTGGAGGCGGCACGGTAGCGTGATTGGTATCGCTGTTGCCTCACAGCGAGGAGGGCCTGGGTTCAATTCACTGGCTGGGTGACCGGGGTCCTCTCTGTGTGGAGTTTGCATGCTCTCCCCGTGTCTGTGTGCGTTTCCTCTGGGTTCTCCGGTTTCCTCCCACAGTCCAAAGACATGGAGTCAGACCAATTGGACATGCTAAATTACTCCTGGGTGTGTGAGTGATTCTGTCTGTCTGCCCAGCGATGGACTGGTGACCTGTCCAGGGTGTATCCTGCCTTCCGCCCGATGACTGCTGGGATAGGCTCCAGGACCCCCCCGCAACCCTGAGGGAGAAGCGGCTTAGAAAATGTGTGTGTGTAGCGAGCTGGATAACTTGCTGAGGTTCTAGGGCGTCCCAGAAGGTCCACATTTTTGCTCCAACCCAACTTGCAACACATGGAGACAAAGGAAAATTGGACCATCTGGTGGGCCCAAGGACCGATGTAGAAATTGCCGACATAAACAAGTAATGTGGCCTACAATCTACATTATTTTCCCCTGTAGTTTTACAGTATTTTCTTCTTACTCCAGCCGAGACATGCTTGGTGTCTGAAGCTTTTATAGGTTGAGTTTTTCTTCTTTTTGTAGGTGATTTTTATTTAACCGTCTGAGCTAACTGTATTTCAGCTTGGTGCTGATGGGTAACTATAAGCCTGTTGGCTACTTTTTAGAATATAGTACCTCAGAATTTCCGACCTCCAACTAGAAATGCCTGCTCAACTGGGAATTCCTACTCGAAAATTTGGGAATTCAGTGAATGATGTCACATAAGTATGGCTGCACACTCATTCAATAGTAATAAAGTAAAGTACCAGTTTTAAATGAATTTTACCTCAGAGCAGACAACATACATGAACATCGGCTGGTTAGCTTATTGCTAACAATACAAGTTTGCACGGAGGCCTCTGAATTATTTTCCCCACTTTGTAGCTCAAACAGTTCAAATCTAAGGAAAATATGTAGTTTTGAGCTCCCAGTTCTAAGTTACATCGACCGCCTCATTAGGGGCACAGCTCCAGTGCTAAGCTAAGGAAGGAAAGTTTTGTTTTGGAGTAAGGGGAAAGTGTGTAAGTTAGCTAGTTAGCTGTCATAAGTTTTTCCAGACTTCCTTGATGGACACCAGTGTCCTCCTCTGATGGTAGCCTTCTTCTTCTCTATTAAAAAGGCTTGACCTTCAGATGAAGTCATTAGCTAGCTTTGTAGCTAAAGCAAGTGGCGGGAGTTGGGTGAGGTGAGATGCTGTGGTGAACGTGAAAGGCTTGAGGAAAGCTCTGTTACAGGTTCTCATCTGTAAAGGTTGCTGGACATACTTTTGAGTCGGTATCCATCCAACCTTGCTTTGTTTGCTTTCTCGTTTTTGAGCTTTTGAAGTAGAAATTAAGACCTTTATGGCCTTGATGTGTAAAGAGGTGACAAATAAAGGATTTGGTTGGAAAGCAGTGGTTGTTTTTCAGTTGTTTTAATCCATATGCAGCTATTTTATATTAAAATCACGGAATGCAGGTGATCTTCAGCCAGGGACACTGCCGCTGCCGCTAACCCTAGCGCTGAACAATATGAAAAAGGTCTGTTTTATGGTGAGTTAAACACCAAATACGAAGTGTTCATCACATTCACACAGGATAGTCAGTCAGAAGCTAAAGCAAAGGCTTAGCTAGGCAGGCTCATTAAGCACACACACAAACAGCAGCTAGTTATGTTGGCTAACTAGCTAGTTAGCTATAGCTAAGCTAGCTTGTAAACACTTGTCTAAGCAGCAGCAGAGAATCACCGGGTGACACCAGCTGACCACGTCTTTCTGACCAGATGGTTCATTTTAACATTGACGCTGCAGACCAAGACTTTTCTCGACACCTGCAAGACCTTATTTCCCATTACGAGCCATCACGACTACTCAGATCCCAGAGTGCTGCTTATTAATAATTCCTAGAATTCCTAAGGCTGCAGCTGGGGGAAGAGCTTTTTCTTATAAAGCCCCCAAACTCTGGAATGATCTTCCAGAAACTGTTCGGGACTAAGCCATAATTATGAGAAAGTAAGTCATAATCATCAGGCTAAGTAATAATTATATGGTGCTAAGTCATAATTATGTGATACTCATTATGACAAACTATTTGAGAAAGGACCTCATTATTATGACATACTGTCTAATAATAATGAGATACTAAGTCATAACTTTGAAAGTCATAATTATTATGATTTACTGAATTGCTGTTATTTTCTCTCATTGGCGGAAACGAGCTTCCGTAACAGCCATCGTCCCGGATCTAGAACTCCAAACGTTCTAGAACTCCAAATTCTTTGTCTAAAGCGTTCCAGAAGTCTGCGGACTAGATAGGCGGCCTAGCAAGGACGCGAGGACACGGATTGGGACGCGGCCTGCGTCGGGTCGCATTTCCCCGAGGGCGCGGGCTAAATATGGACTTAACCTGCCAAACCCTCCAGCATGCCAGCGGTCGGTCGCTCGGTGTCAAACCGGTCGCCTTTACAGGGCGAGCGGCCTCCGGAGTTTACAGACCCGGGGACAGTTCGACAGAGCGGTGCTGTAGGAGTGCAGACCCTCGCAGTTTGAGCTCTCCGATACCCCCACCACCCGCGCGCACCCTCAGACCAACAACTTCGCCATAGTAAACTCCGCAGCCGCCTCCTCCTCCTCCTCCTCCTCCCCCCTCTCTCCGCAGAATGGAGGCCGCAGAGCAGGTAAGACCCACAGCCGCCTCAGAGCTTCTTCTGAGCGGCTGAAAGAGGCCAGAGGGTGAACGAGGCAGCCTGTTTACACCCGCTCACAGCCTTCTGACTTAACGCTGTTTCTCGGACAGGCGGGGTCTCCTGAGGGCCACGGGGTCAGTAACTCAGGTAGGTTAACACCACACAGTCCACAGCTCACCTGTCAGTGTCTGCTAACGTCGCCTGTCCTCAGTATAACCCTGTGGTCATTCTTTCTCTCTCTGTGTGTCCAGTGTAGTTAGCAGTCCTATACATGAATCTGATATAAGGCCTTATACACACTTACACACTGATAACATCATGACCACCTCGTTTCTACACCCACTGTCCATTTTATCAGCTCCACTTACTGTATAGCTGCACTTTGTAGTTCTACAGTTACAGACTGTAGTCCATCTGTTTCTCTGATACTCTGTTACCCCCTTTTACCCTGTTCTTCAGTGGTCAGGACCCCCATGGACCCTCACAGAGCAGATATTATACTACAAAGTGTAATGATATATGTTATATATAAATGATATATGTTCACGTGTGACAGGTGTAAGTTGGCTATAATAAGGAAATCCATATATTCTGATATATGTAATTTATTTGAAACCCATATATTGCCGTATATTAGATCCGCCTGGGTTGCCTGAGTTCATACACATTCAATTGTTCTAGTGTTGTGGTGGCAAATCCAAGGACTAGTTTGGCAAAACAAATTCCAGTCCTCACAGCCAGGCCACGTTTATGGTCTGACGTCTGTTTCTTTAATTTTTTTCTGAAGCTATGATGCTAATGTAGCTAACAGGAAATGGAAAACTAATGGCCACCAATTAGCATTGTCCATGACCCATGCGTAAATGACCACACGTGCCTATATCTGGTGCTTATATCTGGACAATTGTAATGACATGAAAAATGGATATTTGGAAGAATTATGTTATGATCTGCTTAAACGTGAGGCATTTAAAGAGATAATATAGGGTATTTCATATTGGGAAGTCTGTCCCAAACCCAACCCTTAAATTTACACTTCTGAAAATAATACTTACATTTTTTATTTTTTGTTCAAAATACACTGCTCAAAAAAATAAAGGGAACACTCAAATAACACATCCTAGATCTGAATGAATGAAATATTCTCATTGAATACTTTGTTCTGTACAAAGTTGAATGTGCTGACAACAAAATCACACAAAAATGATCAATGGAAATCACATTAACCAATGGAGGCCTGGATTTGGAGTCACACACAAAATTAAAGTGGAAAAACACACGACAGGCTGATCCAACTTTGATGTGATGCCCTTAAAACAAGTCAAAATGAGGCTCAGTATTGTGTGTGGCCTCCACGTGCCTGTATGACCTCCCTACAACGCCTGGGCAGCTCCTGATGAGGTGGCGATTGGTCTCCTGAGGGATCTCCTCCCAGACCTGGACTAAAGCATCCGCCAACTCCTGGACAGTCTGTGGTGCAACGTGGCGTTGGTGGATGGAGCGAGACATGATGTCCCAGATGTGCTCAATCGGATTCAGGTCTGGGGAACGGGCGGGCCAGGCCATAGCTTCAATGCCTTCATCTTGCAGGAACTGCTGACACACTCCAGCCACATGAGGTCTAGCATTGTCCTGCATTCGGAGGAACCCAGGGCCAACCGCACCAGCATATGGTCTCACAAGGGGTCTGAGGATCTCATCTTAGTACCTAATGGCAGTCAGGCTACCTCTGACGAGCACAGAAATGCCACCCCACACCATTACTGACCCACTGCCAAACCGGTCATGCTGAAGGATGTTGCAGGCAGCAGATCGCTCTCCACGGCGCATCCAGACTGTCATGTCTGTCACATGTGCTCAGTGTGAACCTGCTTTCATCTGTGAAGAGCACAGGGCGCCAGTGGCGAATTTGCCAATCCTGGTGTTCTCTGGCAAATGCCAAGCGTCCTGCACGGTGTTGGGCTGTGGACATCGGGCCCTCATACCATCCTCATGGAGTCGGTTTCTAACCGTTTCTGCAGACATGTGCACATTTGTGGCCTGCTGGAGGTCATTCTGCAGGGCTCTGGCAGTGCTCCTCCTGTTCCTCCTTGCACAAAGGCGGAGATAGCGGTCCTGCTGCTGGGTTGTTGCCCTCCTGCAGCCTCCTCCACGTCTCCTGGTGTACTGGCCTGTCTCCTGGTAGCACCTCCAGCCTCTGGACACTACGCTGACAGACACAGCAAACCTTCTTGCCACAGCTCGCATTGATGTGCCATCCTGGATGAGCTGCCCTACCTGAGCCACTTGTGTGGGTTGTAGAGTCCGTCTCCTGCTACCACGAGTGTGAAAGCACCGCCAACATTCAAAAGTGACCAAAACATCAGCCAGAAAGCAGAAAGGTGCTGAGAAGTGGTCTGTGGTCCCACCTGCAGAACCACTCCTTTATTGAGTGTGTCTTGCTAATTGTCAATAATTGATTTTTAAAGTGAAGTTGAAAGATTTAGATTTAGATTTTTTTCCCAAAGTCTGAAAACCAGTGTGGAACATTTAAGAATTGTCACTACTGAAACACAGATTTTTAGCTTTTTGTTTAAAAAAAAAATTTTTTTTTTTTTCAAATTAGTTTTTAAATGATATTTTTGATTTTAAAGTGATTTTTAAAGTGAAGTTGAAAGATTTAGATTTATCATTGGTTGAATTTTTAAATAAAAAACATGTCCCACGTTTTAATGTCACCATTGAAATACAAGTCCGTAGGTGAAGCCTTATTTTAGCCATGCCCCTGTATTTTAGAGCAAGAAGTGAGGCTGCATCCCAAAGTCTGAAAATCAGTGTGGAACATTTATGAATTGTCACTACTGAAACGCATAATTTCAGCAATTAAGTACTTTTTTGTTTTTAAAAAAATAAAAGAAAATTAAATGACAAAGTGAAGTTTAAAATTTTGATTTATCGTGAGTTCAAATGAGTTCAGACCTAATTCAAAACGCTGTCTTATGTTTTAATGTTACTACCGAAACCCAGAGTTTTAGTCTGTAGGCGGAGCCTTATTATGGCCACGCCCCTGCATTTTAAAGCAGCAAGTGAGGCTGTGTCCCTGTCCCTCATGGCCACATGGTGAGCAGTTAGATCCCAATGTTTTGAAGAAGTAAATATGTCCCAAAGTCTGAAATTCAGCATGGAACATAGAGAATATTCACTACTGATACACAGATTTTCTGCAGTTAGGTCAACTTTTTTGTGTTTTAATGAAAAATGTAGTGATTTTATGTGTGTATAACTGTTCAAAGCCATGTTTGCCAATCAAGTACCTGCTTGTTTTTGGGTTTGAGCTCAAAGTGAACTAAAATAATCACTGCTGAAACATTTAGTACAGTTTGAGTAGTGTGGTTGTTTTGGTAATGACAAAATTAAATGTTCAGTCATTTATTTTAATAAAATAGTCAGAATTTAGTCCATTAAATGTCCCAAATTTGTTTTCAGCTTTGAACCAATTCAGTAGAATGATTCATACACAGTTTGCACAAGGCTAACCGCTGGAACATAATGCTCTTGTCTGAAGAAAACTTTGTATCTCCAAAATGGTAACTTTACAGGAGAAGAAAAAAAACATGTTTTTAATGTAAGTCAATGGAACCAGACATTTCTCCAAGTCATTTTGGGCCGTTTCTTTTGGTCCATTCTTCATGAAATTAACACACAATGTAAAGGGTAATAGGTACTTTTAAAATTTGTCAAAAACTGAAAAACAACAAAAATGGAGATATAAGGTTTTCCTCCTACAGCAGCAATAAGCTTCCATTATGTGTTAGCTACATTAGCGTTACAGCACTAGAGCAAACCTAAAGCTTCCTTTAAGAGCCTGTGGCGACCGACTGTGCCTCTGTTTTTGTCTCTTGACAAGCGCCAGACCCGGCAGCCAAGGCCTTCCTGAACTTCATGATGAAGCACTGCTGCTATGACGCCATTCCAACCAGCTGCAAACTGGTGGTGTTCGACACTGACCTGCCGGTGCGGTTCTTCTATTTTTCTTTTATTTATTTATTTTTTTCGGGATTTACAGAAAAATTGTTCTCGAGTGCATTGACAGACTGGCTCACTGAGCTTTGCAGATGGTTACTTGAGTTGGTTTAATGATCAGAATACACTGTAGCATGTAGTGTTTATTTGATAAACTCCAGAGCCTTGTTTCTACACTCATTGTCCATTTTATCAGCTCCACTTACTGTATAGCTGCAGTTTGTAGTTCTACAGTTACAGACTGTAGTCCATCTGTTTCTCTGATACTTTGTTAGCCCCCCTTTACCCTGTACTTCAGTGGTCAGGACCCCCATAGACCCTCATAGAGCAGGTACTATTTGGGTGTTGGATCATTCTCAGCACTGCAGGTAACGCTGACATGGTGGTGGTGCTATTCTTGTCCTCTCTCAGGTAAAGAAAGCCTTCTTTGCACTGGTGGCGAATGGTTTGCGAGCAGCACCACTGTGGAATAGCAAACTCCAGAGATTTGTGGGTGAGATGAGGTCACCTCCCCCGGATTCTTCTGTTCTTTCAACTCATCACTTTGTTCATTCTGCTCTCTAATGTTAATTCATGCTCCCTTTCCCACGACTGCCTAGGTATGCTGACCATCACAGATTTCATCAACATTCTTCACTGCTACTACAAATCTCCGATGGTCAGTAGATCAAGTGTAGTTTCCCGCTTCCTATCATGATGCTCTTCTATTGCACTGTAACTGTGTTTTTCTCTTTGAAGGTTCAGATCTATGAGTTGGAGGAGCACAAGATTGAGACATGGAGAGGTGATTCATTTCAAAGTAAATGAGCTGCATGATGTAGAGCATCTAAGGTGACAAGAATGGATCCTGCATGGAGTGAATGGATTGAAATTTTAAGAAGTTTTCCTACTTACAGCCAAGACATGTTTGGTGTCTAAAGTTCACTTCTTCAGGTTGCCAGTGGAGTTATGGGGCTAATGTAGCTAGGGCTTATAGCATAAAACAGCCCTAACTGTATGAGCGATTTCTGGAAAAATTGAAAGATTTCATATCCAGTTCTAAAAAAAATCTGGATAGTTTGTGAAATGCAAATAAAAACAGAAAGCAGTGATTTGTAGATCTACTTTGACATGTACTTCAACACAAACAGTACAAAGACAAGATGTGTAATGTTTTATTAACTTTGTTGTTTTTGTAATTCGATTCTGAAATCGAAACCTGCAACACATTCCAAAAAGGTTGGACGATTTAAGACTAGGAATGTTGTTAAATGTTTAGGAACCATTTTGAAAGAGATGGAAGAGACAGTGTAATCATGCTAGAGGATAAAAGAGCATGTATGAAAGTCCTTAATGAGTAAGAATGTGTTAGCAAATAGTCCAACTGTTTAAGAACAACATTCCTCAACAAGCGTTTGGAAGAATTTTAGGTATTGCACCCTCTGTGATGCCTTGCATCATCAAATGGTTAGGGAATCCAGAAAAATCTCATGAAAATGCATAAAAAGCACCGCCAAAAACTACAGATGATGGTTTTGTGATGGACATCACTCCCTAGGTATATGGACACTTTAAACACAATGCATCCAAAAATTCAAATTAAGGCTGTACATAGTGGCAGAATGTACAGAAACACTGCCACCTTCTCTGGGCTCAAGTTAATCTGAATGGACTGATTCACAGTGGAAACGTGTATTGTAGTCTGATGAGTCAATCTTTCAGATTATTTATAGAAATAATGGGCTTTGTGTTCCAAAGGACCATCCAGACTGTAAACTTCAAAATCCATCTTTAATGGTATGGCAGATATTAGTTGGTAACTTGCACATCTGTGAAGGCACCGTTAACACTATAAGATATATACACATTTTTGAAGCATCATATTCTGCTTTTTAGAGTGTGTCTTTTTTTAAAGATATTCGTGCTGTGGCATATTACGAAGTGCAAAATACGACAACATAGGCCCTGTATGGTTACACAGCTGAAGACTTGTATAACAAATGAATGGCAAAAATTTCACCTGTGCCTGTCTCAACTTTTTTGGAACATTTTTCAGGCTTCTTACTTGAAATGAGCAAACATTTACAACAAATATTAACATTCATAAGGTAAAACATCAAATATCATAATTGTGTACTGTGTGTATAATTGTGTATTGTGTTTTTAATGTAACACAGGTCAAACAGAATGTACTTATCACTTTTTTATTAGCATTTCACATGCTGTCCCATACTTCTGGAATTTGCTAGATTGCTACTGCTGTTTTTTCAGCTTACTTTTATCCAAGTTGGATGGTATAGTATATGCCACTGCCCTCCATGGAGCAGGGCCAGGTATAACCATACTATATCATTAAGAGTCCTTGGGCAAGACTCCCAATGCTGAATTAGCTTTTTTCTTTATATTGCAAATCGCTCTGAATAAAAGTGTCTGGCAAAATGCCGTAGAGGTAAAGGTGAAAGAGAACGTATGCACAAATGTAGACAACAGAGCAATTTATAGATCAATTTATAGACTCCAGGCCAGACTCTGTAGGACCAGAGTTGATGACCCCTGCATAAGATACAGAAAAGCCAAAGATGACATTGTGTTTGATGCTCTGCTGCCCGAGAAGATACTCCTAACTTTTTCCTTTATCTCTCTGTCTCTGTCTCACTGTCCAGATGTTTTCCTGCAGTTCCACAGCCAAAGCCTCATCAGCATCTCACCTGATGCCAGGTAACGATGGAGTTTGCTGTGTCTCAAAGTGCTAAAAAGAAGGAATAGTCTAATTTGTTTTGCTTTTTTAATTATTATTATTTGAGGGTTATTTTTTTTTAGATATGCGATTTTAAGTGTGCTTTCTTCCTTCCTTCCTTCCTTCCTTCCTTCCTTCCTTCACAGCCTTTTTGAAGCTGTCTACTCTTTACTGAAGCACAAGATCCACCGACTGCCGGTCATCAACCCTCAGTCCGGGAACGTCCTCCACATTTTGACGCATAAGAGAATCCTCAAGTTCCTCTACATATTTGTGAGTTTCTAGGTCATTAGAAACAGTTACCTTAAGCTCCACTCACTGGACAGTTTATCAGAAACACCTTATAGGTGTACGATTGCATGCTAAGGTTTGGAACCCCCTGTCCCATTTAAACGTTTTGTTGAAGTGAAAATAAGTTAATACATCCTCCACAGGGAACACATGTCTGCACATTTGACCTGCCTTCACAACACAGCAACTACAGCGTAGGCCATATTATGTTTTATTTTTTCCCGATATTTTAAAATTGGCAAATAAACGGTAATTGTGAATTAAAATGGCTGTAATGTAAAGGTAAATGTGTACATACATCATCGCAAACCATTCACCACCAGCGCAAAAAAGGCTTTCTTTACCTGAGAGGGGGCAAAGATTAGATTAAATGACCCTTATTAGTTCCACAACGGGGAAATGTCACCTTTGCAATCTGTGCAGTGACACATCACGTACACGTACACACACACACACACACACTTGGGGGCTGTGAGCACACTTGCCCAGACTGGTGGGCACCCCTATCCGCAGCACCTGGGGAGCAGTTGGGGGTTAGGTGTCTTGCTCAAGGGCACTTTAGTCACGTACTGTCGGCATCAAACTGGCAACCTTCCCGTCACAAGGCTGGTTTCCTAACCTCCAGCCAGATGGAAGACTTTTGCACACAACTATATATATTGTCCATATTGTAAGCTTTTTGGCTTTTATAACATTAAACAAACTACATTATTATTGACCGTACATTATTTGACTGCTTCTGTTTGCATTTCTGAAATATGAGCACAAAGCTATCTATTCTGATCTGCCACAGAACCTTCATATCGGTCAGGACCTTTTTCATCCTGATTGTCATGGTGCTCTGTGCTTCTGTCTGGCCACAGGGAGCCTCAGTCCCGAAGCCCCGCTTCTTACAGAGGAAAGTCCAGGATGCAGGAGTGGGCACGTTCCGGGACATCGCCACAGTCCAGGAGATGGCCACTCTCTATGACGCGCTGTCCATATTTGTGGAGAGACGAGTGTCTGCGCTGCCGGTGGTTGATGAGGAAGGTAAGACAATTTTCAAGTGAAAAACAGAAACGTGAGGCAACAAAGCATTTATTACATCATGACAGGCATTTCAGGTGATTTTTTACATTTACAACTTAAAGTGAAGTTGAGAAATTTCAACTTGTCATGAGTTTAAATTCAACTTAAAAATAAATTTAAAAAATGCTGTCCTATGTTTACATGTCATTCCCAAAACACAAAGAGTTTTAGTTATTATGGGAAAAAAATGATGATTTTATGTATGTAATGTTCAAAGCTCTGTTTGCTAGTCATGAACTGGCTTTTTGAGCTCTGCTCAAAATGAGCTAAAATTGTTACTACCGAAACATTTATCACTGAAACATTTAGTAAAGTTTTGATAGTGACTAGTATTTTCAAGTTCTGCTCAAAATTATCTAAGATTGTTAATACCTAAACAGTCACCACTGAAACATTTAGTAAAGTTTTAATAGTGACTAGTATTTTCAAGTTCTGCTCAAAATTATCTAAGATTGTTACTACCTAAACAGTCACCACTGAAACATTTAGGAAAGTTTTGGTAGTGACTAGTGTTTTTGAGTTCTGCTGAAAATGTGCAAAAATTGTTACTACCGAAATGATCATCACTGAAACATTAGTAAAGTTTGGGTAGTGACTAGTGTTTATGCGTTCTGCTCAAAAAGAGCAAAAATTGTCAATACTGAAACATTTAGGAAAGTTTTGGTAGTGACTAGTGTTTTTGAGTTTTGCTCACAATTAGCTAAAATTGTCAGTACTGAAACTGTCACCACTGAAACATGTAGTAAAATTTCCATAGTGCCTAGTGTTCTAAAACTTTCACTACTTCAACGATCACCCCTGAAACATGTAGTAAACCTTTGGTAATGACTAATGTTGACTAAGATTGTCATTACCAAAACAGTGGACTAGTGTTATGACATTTTTTCACCACCAAAACAGTTCTCGATTGTTATTTTACTAATATAAAGAATGTATAGGGTCATTCAAAGCTAAATCATTTCAGTCCAAGATGTGTTTTTAGCTCTGACGTTGAACCAGTTCAATAAAATGATCCTCAGATATTTTTTACTTGCTTCGAGGCTAAAAGGAAATCTGGCTTTTGATGGAGCTCAATAGACTAAATGATTGAAATTCTTATGCAGTTGTGCTGTTCCCCCATAACTGCCTCTGGCTTCTGCAACAGAGAAAGCTTTGTTCTTCCAGAGGCTTCATAAAGACAGATCCACTGATACTGATATTGATTTGTAGTTTTACTCTTTTTCAGGGAAGGTCGTTGCTCTCTACTCAAGATTTGACGTGATTGTAAGTAAACCACCTTAAATAAGCAGCATGATGTGGACAGTATTTCTTATTACAGGTACAGAGCGACTCATTGCAGTTGACAAAAAATACGCTATATGCCCAAACATATGTAGACTCCTGCTTATCTAGTATTTCTTCTGAAATCAAGGGTACTTTTAAGATGAGTTTATCCCCCTTTTGTGGCAGTAACAGCCCCTAATCTTCTGGCAGGACATTCCTTTGGAACATTGCTGTGAGGATTTGTTTGAGCATTAGTGAGGTCAGGTACTGATGTTGGATGGACAGTTCTGGTTCACTCCAACTCATCCAAAAGGTACTGGAAGGAGAACACACTCCACAGCCCAATGCTGGGAGGCTTCAGACCCCTGTAGTTGACGCTGGGCATTGGGCATGATGACCTTGATCTCATTCTTTTAGTTAAAGCTTTTTATGGAGATTATACAAACTGTCCAACTGTACGCCTTCCAATTCAGCACCTTAAAGTAGCTGCATTCAGTAATCAGAAGGGGTGTTCAGATATTTTTGGAAATAGTGTATTTCCTTCTAATACAGCTGCTGCATGATTTTGACAATAGATGGAATTTAGAAAATATTTCAAAACAATATGAGCTTCTCAAGATTTTGCCCATTTTCTGCAGAGTGATTATGACTAGCAGGTTCAGGTTGTCATTGAGTATGTTTACATGCACTTAATAATCTGATAAATGCAGAAAATCAGATTTCATCAGTAACCCGATCAACACGTTTACATGCACTTGAGTAATCAGATGATGTTGAAATTCCAGGTCTACATGAGTCAGACAGTAATCAGATTTTCGCTTTGCAACCAGCCAATAAACTCACAGACGAAGATGTGACGTAATCGTAATGTAAAACTTCAAGCCAAGGCTTTTTTTCTAAAAGCATTGTACCATTTTACCTGGAAATATGAACATATGTCATCTAGAAGACCAAGAATATTTCAATCCTTTATTTCGGCAAGAATGTATTCGGCTTCAGTGTCGCTCCAAAAGTGTTTTGCTGCATCTCGCTGCGTCGCTGCTCGCTTATTTCCGGTACCGCCGTCTGTTTTCACACTTGCACAGACTGAGAAATACGAAAGAAATCAAAGTAAGAGTTCACATGCACTGAGAAATCTGATCACTGAGCTAAAATCCAGCCTCTTTATTGGATTTCTAGATCAGAATATGGTGTTTACATGGCCATTTGAATAATTGGATAACTGCAGAAATAAGATTATGATCAGATTATTGAGTGCATGTAAACACACTCATTCTAATGACTTGTAGTAATTTGCCAGCTGTTCTGCTGGTTTCAGAATCTGGCAGCGCAGAAAACCTACAACAACTTGAGCATGACCATGCGGGAGGCCGTGAGGAGACGCCGGTGTTTCGTCGAAGGAGTTATCAAGTGTTACCCTGATGAGACTTTGGAGACTATTATTGACAGGATCGTAGAGGCAGAGGTAACTGCATGTTTCAGTTGGATGTAGAAACAAAGCCTTTTGTGTTTTGGGTGTTTTTTAGCCACTTTATTGAATATTTTGGGGAAAAAAATTAAATGTACAATTTTCCACTTACCCCAGCTGTAGTTGATCAGTCAAGACATGTTTGATGCACAAATGTTGCTTCTTTAGCTTAGTGTTGAAGCAACGACGCTAATGCTAACACTAGAAGTCAATAGTCACCAAAATCTTTTCTGTGTATTCATCTCCAAAACTTCTCTCAATCCACTCAGGCCTCATCTGGGTCTTCATCCAGGTTGTGAAGACCTGTTGATGTGGTTTAGGAGACAGTTTGGCTTACTGTGAACTATAAAAACACAAAAAACTTCACTGTGAGCTAAATGCAGGTGAATATGCTACAGATTACAGTCCTGATTTCTGATTTTCTGTTTTTATATAAATAACTATTAATCCTGGATTTTCAAACTGATAATGTTTATAGAAACAACAGAAATCGTTAATCTACGTACAGTGGTATGCAAAAGTTTGGGCACCCCTGATAATTTTCATGATTTGCCTTTATAAATCATTAGTTGTTTGGATCAGCAATTTCAGTTAAATATATCATATAGCAGATGAACACAGTGATACTTGAGAAGTGAAATGAAGTTTATAGGATTTACAGAAAGTGTGCACTAATTATTTAAACAAAATTAGGCAGGTGCATAAGTTTGGGCACCCTTGTCGTTTTATTGATTTGAATACCTTTAGCACTAATTATTGGAACACAAATTTTGTTTTGTAAGCTCAGTGACCCTTGACCTACATACACAGGTGAATCCAATTATGAGAAAGGGTTAAGTTGGCCAACTGCAAGTGTTTCTCCTCTTTGCATCTTCTCTGAAGAGTGGCAACATGGGATCCACAAAACAACTCTCAAATGACCTGAAAACAAAGATTGTTCAACATCGTAGTTTAGGGGAAGGATACAAAAAGCTATCTCAGAGATTTCAGCTGTCAGTTTCCACTGTGAGGAACGTAGTGAGGAAAGGGAAGACCACAGGCACAGTTCTAGTTAAGGCCCGAAGTGGCAGGCCAAGAAAAATCTCAGATTGGCAGAGGCGAAGGATGGTGAGAACAGCCATAGTCAACCCACAGACCAGCTCCAAAGACCTACATCATCATCTTGCTGCAGATGGTGTCACTGTGCATCGTTCAACTATTCAGCGCACTTTGCACAAGGAGAGGCTGTATGGGAGAGTAATGCAGAAGCCAGCTTCATTTTGGAATAAGGTGCTGTGGACTGATGAAACTAAAATTGAGTTATTTGGACATAACAAGGGGCGGTATGCATGGCAGAAAAAGAACACAGCATTCCAAGACAAACACTTGCTACCCACAGGAAAATTTGGTGGCGGTTCCATCATGCTGTGGGGCTGTGTGGCCAGTACAGGTACTGGGAATCTTGTTAAAGCTTAGGGTCGCATGGATTCCAGTCAATATCAGCAGATTCTTGAGAACAATGTTCAAGAATCAGTGACAAAGTTGAAGTTGCGCCGGGGCTGGATACTTCAACAAGACAACGACCCTAAACACTGCTCAGAATCTATTAAGGTATTCATGCAGAGGAACAAGTACAACGCTCTGGAATGGCCATCTCAGTCCCCAGACCTGAATATTACTGAAAATCTGTGGCGTGATTTAAAGCGGGCTGTCCATGCTCAGACACCATCAAACATGACTGAACTGGAGATGTTTTGTAAAGAAGAACAGTCCAAAATACCTTCAACCAGAATCCAGACTCTCATTGGAAGCTATAGGAAGCGTTTAGAGGCTGTTATTTCTGCAAAAGGAGGATCTACTAAATATTGATGTAATTTTTCTGTTGGGGTGCCCAAACTTATGCACCTGCCTATAGTATAATCTGTGCATCAATAGATACAGAACTTCTGTCTAACTCTACACTAGCAAGGTGGAGCTACAAGAGAGGGGGTTCTGATAAAGTGGCCCCTGAGTGCCTAGTTAAGTGAAGCACATGTAACTAACCTCTCAATGTTTTAGAGACTTTCCAGCCGTTAGTTTAAGCTCCTTTCCTCTCACTCAGGTCCACAGGCTGGTCCTGGTGGACCGGGACAACGTGGTGCGTGGCATCATTTCCTTATCGGACCTTTTGCAGGCCATAGTTCTTTCTCCAGCGGGCATAGATGCTCTGTTTTCCTAGCCCGATGGGGACAGGCCCAATTTTCATCCCCCATACAGTCACCTGTCCTCACGCATGCAGGTAGGCTGCAACTGTATAATACATATATAATACAACCATTATATCTATGATCTGTTTATCTATTGTCTATTATTAACGTATTTGGCTAATCAAACCATTATGGCTTCTACAGTTTCCTCTCACAGCAACTGCATTGTTCAAAGTTCATGATGCCAAGCTGGTCCGTCTGGTGTCATAGATCCTGTTCCATTGGCTGAACTCACCAACATCATTACCTATTGCACAAATGCCACACATGAAATAGATTTAAAACATTTTTAATCTACTAAAAAAGTGGTTTTCCTCACCAAAGTGTGTCTAAATACACAGCTTGTGAGCAGATACACTGCCATAATCTTGGACATTCATAATAACACAAGGAACGTATTCGCAGGCAAGGCACAATTCGGACATTGTTTTATGTGAAGGTTGTGAAACTCCCAGGGCCGTTTCATTTTAAGGGGGACCTTCTGGGGGAGATATATTTGGGACGATGGTTAAACAGGGGCACCTTGTGCCCTCAATCATTTTATGCAGTGATATTACATGTAATTACAGCCCCATCATTAAGTAAGATATCCAGACTTACACAGGGGATCTCATGGGAGTGTTAATTAAACCAGAGTACTGATAGGAAAGTCTGTCCACACTTTGCAAAACCCCTGGACAGTTAGTTCCAGTCAATCAAGACCAAACTTCTACCTCTATGAATAGGTAGAGGCCTATAAACCTGAAACTTTGAACATTAAAATGTCAGAAACATATTGGAAATCACTAGTACAACCAGAGAAAAGTTGCAATGATAGAAAAAAAGATGATTAAACGCACAACATTTGATCGCTGCGCTGGCAAATTGTGCAACAATTCAAGAACATCATAAAATCATAAAAACTTCTAAGAATCTAGAGAAATCACCGTATGCAAGGGACAAGACTGAACGCCAATACCGGATGACTATGATCTTCAAGCCCTCAGGCAGCACTGCATTCAAATCAGAATTATAGAATCATAATTCTTAGTGGAAAGCACTGCATGGGTTCAGAAACACAGTTAAAACACGAGAAGAATCCATACACAAACAGGATCCAGAAATGCTGCCACCTTCTCTGGGCCCAAGCTCATTTAAGATGGACTAAGGTGAAGTGGAAAAGTGGTCTGACGAATCAGAATTTGGAAATCATCTCTGGGCTTAAAGACCATCAGGCTTGTTATCAGTGAAACCCTATATCAAGCAAGAAAGAGAAAACATTTCACTTTCAACACTACAGTAATTGGTCTCCTCAGTTCCCAAACACTGCTGTTGTTGGAAGAAAACCTTGTATCACCATTTTTCTGTTTTTTCATCGTATGTAAATTTCATGATGAATGGCCTAAAAGAAATGACCTAAAATGACATGGAAAAACATCTGGTTCCATAGACTTACATTAAGACTGAAGTATGTTTTACCTCCTGTTAAGTTACCATTTTTGGAGATGCCAGGTTTTCTTCCCACAACAGCGACTTACAGGGTGCTGTTAAATTAAAAAATGAGCATTTTTCATTCAAAAAACAAAATTTTTCATTTCAATTTTACATTTGACATGTTGTCTTTGTACTCTTTATAACTAAATATGGGGTTTGATTTGCACACCATTGAATTTTGTTTTATTTACATTTTGCATAGTATCCCACCTTTTTTGGAAACGAGGTTGTAGAGCTCATGGTTCCAAAGAGAACCATTGCCTTTACTAAAGAACCCTTGAAGAACTTGTGTACATGCGATAATGCCTTGATCTTTGACGTGTTCAGCAAGCTCTCAGTGACTCATTGGTTAAGTGTTTGGTTCTGAACAACGGTTGCCACAGACATTCTGCACCAGCGTCCACCGTGGACTTTGTGTTTTCCACACCCGGAAATGCCGACGGCCTGAGGCTTTATTTCAGGCCTGAGGCTTTATTTCAGGCCTGAAATCGAACTTTTCAAACAGACAATCTGAATAATTTTGTCTGCACCACACCAGGCGACCCAGACCTCGCTGTACTCCGTCCCCGTGGATGCTGGCCTTGCCTGAAGGGCCTGGAACACCACCGTCCTTGTCCTTTTGTCACTGCCGTTCAACTCCGCTGTGAAATGAAACGGAGTGCCATGTGACTGAACAATAGGCCGCTGTGCTGCAGTCGCTTTTACCTCGGTGTTCGTGTGTTGTCACCATAACTGGCTGGACTAGGTCTAAACCCCTTTTCCAGTCCTGTAAAGCATATTTGATTAAAGGCTTTCTTTACAAACAGTCAGTCCTGTCTGCTTGCTGCATTTGGATGTTTGCCCTGTAATGGATGCTCGATGTCTTAATGTCTTTAATCACTGTAAATATCTTGTACGTATTTACAGAGCGTCTCCATTGGCATGCTGGGATGTCTTGTTTTGAAAAGAATGAGTAAGCGCTGTTGAAGTGGTTGCTCAAGTGTTGTTTACGTGCCGGTGGCTATTTCAAAAGAGAAGGCGTCTCAGTTGCGCTTCACTCCCTCCTCTGCCTAGATGGAAGCTTCTGTACTCGTTTATTTATTTATTATTTGGCTGCTTGTCACTCTAGGGTGCATTTTGAAAAGTGCTGCTAATAAACGCCTCTCAGAGCCTTGGTCACCCCGTTTATACCCCTTTAGAGTGGAAATGTGCTTTAAGCGTGGCCTGCTTCCTCACCGTCTCCATGGGGACAGCAGGCAGCAGCAAGGCTGCAGTAAACAAGGGTCACGTGACGCGGCATCGGCCTGTAATACGGCTGCGTGAAAGGGCGTTTCTGTCTTGCCTCTCTCTTTCTCTCTCTGTAGCTCTCTCTCTCTAGCTCTCTGTCTCTCTTTCTCTGTAGCTCTCTCTTTCTCTGTCTCTTTCTCTTTCTGTAGCTTTCTCTGTAGCTCTCTCTTTCTCTGTCTCTCTCTCTGTCTCTCTCTCCGTCTCTTTCTCTGTCTCTCTTTCTCTCTGTCTCTCTTTCTCTTTCTGTAGCTCTCTCTCTCTTTCTCTGTCTCTTTCTCTCTGTAGCTCTCTCTTTCTCTTTCTGTAGCTCTCTCTCTCTCTGTCTCTCTCTGTAGCTCTCTTTCTCTGTCTCTCTCTGTCTCTCTTTCTCTTTCTGTAGCTCTCTCTTTCTCTGTCTCTCTTTCTCTGTCTCTCTTTCTCTTTCTCTTTCTGTAGCTCTCTCTTTCTCTGTCTCTCTTTCTCTCTGTCTCTCTTTCTCTTTCTGTAGCTCTCTCTCTCTTTCTCTGTCTCTCTTTCTCTCTGTCTCTCTTTCTCTCTGTCTCTCTTTCTCTTTCTGTAGCTCTCTCTTTCTCTGTCTCTCTTTCTCTCTGTCTCTCTTTCTCTTTCTGTAGCTCTCTCTCTCTCTGTCTCTCTTTCTCTGTAGCTCTCTCTTTCTCTGTCTCTTTCTCTTTCTGTAGCTCTTTCTCTCTCTCTGTCTCTCTTTCTCTTTCTGTAGCTCTCTCTTTCTCTGTCTCTCTCTGTCTCTCTTTCTCTTTCTGTAGCTCTCTCTCTCTGTCTCTCTTTCTCTTTCTGTAGCTCTCTCTCTCTCCGTAGCTCTCTCTCTCTGTCTCTCCTTGTCAGTTGAACCAAACGAAATGGCCCAAAACGATGAAAAACTTCTGGTTCCATTGACACTGACTTACATTAACAGTACAGTAGGTTTTTCCTTCTCCTGTAAAGTTACTATTTTGGAAATACAAAGTTTTCTTCCGACAACAGCGACGTGTTTGTGTGTGTGTGTGTGTGTGTGTGTGTGTGTATACATATACATATATATATATATATATATATATATATATATATATATATATAATATACACACACACAGTTTTCTTGTCTTTCTGACTCTGTTTATGTCACTTGCTTGTTTGTATGTAGCCTTTTAAATCACCATCATTAATGCAGTTATTCTGAACAGTTACACTAACATGAAGACAATGATGGAAGGGAGACAGTCAACTGGCAGGATAGCAGTAAAATAAACTAAACTGAATTTAAAATGAAATAAATAGACTTTTGAACGAAAATATAACAAGAACATCACCAATAATAATAATAATGATAATAAATAATAATCTTTTTTTTTACTATTATTATTATTTTAAATATCCTCCAGATGCTGGAGAATGTAATTTTTTATTTGTAAAATGTATATTTTTATTTCTATAATATTTATTTATTTTTTTTATTTTAACTTGCCCCCCCTTGTTTTCGCTCTCGTCGATCGGCTCGTGACGTCACGGGCGCTCGAGCCCTCCCCGTGCCCGTCAGCTGCTCATCACAACAAAAAGTAGCGAGGAGGCGAAAAAAAGGAAAACAAACAGTTTCGCCGTTTCAGCGTCTCAGCCTGTCGCGGCAGCGCGGACTGACCGAGCCGAGCGGAATCATGTCGAGCGAGGAGGAGGCCCGACGGCCCTCGCTGTCCTCCTCTTCGGTCGGTCTGGAGGCCCTGTTCCCGGGCTGCTCCGGGGCTGGCGCGGGCGGAGCGGATCCGGGAGACCCGGAGCTGGCGCGTCTGCGGCGGCGGCTGCAGGCCTGGCTGAGTCCGCACGAGGCCGCCGTGCTCGGCCTGCAGCGCCTGCTCGTGTGGGAGAGGCCCGTGCGCAGCGGCGCCGTGGCGCTCGCGCTCAACACCGCGTTCTGGTAAGACCGCGCGCGCTGCCCTGTTGAACGTTTTTAATGGCTGATTTTTAACGGCGGCGTGTTTTTTTCTTTTTTTCCAGAATAACGACCGTTATGATTTTTTTACATTGTACAAGTAACGGCCGTTACGGACCGCCGTGTTTTACGTTTTTTAAACGTCTACTGTAAAAACCCGTCGGTAAACGTCGTTATTTTCCGTTACGACTGTCACGTTTTATTTCACGTCGTTAATCCTCCGTGATGGGACTTCGCCAGCTAGCTAGGTTAGCTAAGCTACCGTGCTAACGAGCTAACTGTCAGTCGGCGGTAGCGCCTGTTAGCCGTTAGCGCGGTTTTATTAAGCTTCATCTGGGCTCCTCAGCCCGGAGAACCCGAATTTACAGCGATAACAAACCGACTATCTTCATCTTAACGGACCGTCTCGGCACCTTCGGTTTAATTGGGCTTTCGTCGGCTCGGCAGTCCGGGCTCCGCGGTCCGGTTCCAGCCCCCCGTGTTTACATGGTGTAGCCGCAGCCTGTGTTGGTAAACCGCAGCTCTCGGTGCTCTTCTGAGGCCTAGCACGAGTTCCTGACATATAAACGAACCCCTACTTTACCTCTCAGTCACTCCGAGGGTCTCAGATAAGCTATGACTTGATGAATTTAGTGACCTGCATATCTAGAACGGAAAAAGGAGACGCACTCCTTTATCCTGAGGCGTAGTTTACCATATGGAGCTGATGTGAGGTGCAGTTAAAGGTTCTTCTCTTAAGAAAGATGGTTCTGCTTGGGTTCTTTAGTAAAGGGAATGGTTGTATGTACAACCACGAGTTCTATATTGATTCTTTTCATGCTTAAATGGTTCTTTGCGTGGTAAAATGGCTCTTTAGACTGATTCATATTTAACCATGGAAAGGTCCATTTAAGCATTAAATGGTTCTAAATAGAACTGTTGGTTCTGAAAAGTTCTCCTATTGTGACAAGATTGTAACAATAGAAGAACGACTATTGGTGCTATATAGAACTGCGCACAGCGCACTGTCCATCTGTCTGAAGAACCATTTCACCAGGCAAAGAACCGTGAAATCATGAACTCTTTCTGGTGCTATACAGAACCGTGTACAAGACGTTCTCTACCAATCTGAGGAACCGTTTCACCATTCAAATAACCATTTAAACATGAAATTGTTCTGTATAGAGCTCTCGGTTCTAAAATGATCCTTAGTTCTCACGATGTCAAGCGTGTGATAATAGAAGAACCCTTTTTGGTGCTATATAGAACCATATGCAACACACTGTCCATCAATCTGAAGAACCATTTCACCATGCAAAGAACCATGTAAGCATGAAATGAGACCTATGGTTCTAAACATAACCGTTCACTACAGTAAAGAACCCATGAAACTTCTGGAAACCGCTGTCTTCTGCGCTCGGAGTCTGGTTTTGTTGTCGTTTCCCCGTGTCTAAAAGCTGACAGTCCTGTCTGTGTTCTAGGCTGCTGTCCTCCACGTCCTTACGGCCCTTGTTCCTCCTGAGCGCGTCTCTGCTTGTCCTCACGTTACTGGAGAGATGGAAAGACAAGCTGCCTCAGATAACCGGTAAAAACAGCTCTCACTATCTGACCTAACACTGCTTTCCAGAGGTAGCGCAGCCTGAAACCGCTCAGCCCAGAGTGCTGTTAGGTACTCCGCTAGGAGAGAAAACAGCTTCCAGAAACTTGGTGTTTTTCCACCAAAATGACAGCATAAATCAAACTCTGAGACGTGATCAAGGTCATCCAGTGTGGTTTGTTGTGAAGTTACAATGGCACATTGTAAAGACCCAGATTGTCCTTAAAGTGGTGGTGGTGGTGGTACAGTGCAGATGTAGCATTATTTACAATCCAAAACCACCGTTCATTCATTCATCCAATCCGCTTATCCTCCTGGTTCTCGGAGGGGTCCTGGAGCCTATCTCAGCGCTCATTGTGCAGAAGCCCAGAAACACCAGTGAACCTAAATGATCATTTTACATTTACTTACATTTACAGCATTTGGCTAACGCTCTTATCCAGAGCGACTTACAATTTGGTCATTTTGTACAGGTAGGCCAAGGTGGTGTTAGGAGTCTTGCCCAAGGACTCTTATTGGTATAGTGTAGGGTGTTTGCCCTGGTGGTGGATTGAACCCCAGTCTCAGTGTAGAAGGCAGAGGTGTTAACCACTACACTAACCAACCACCTCAAACCAACCACCAAACCTCAAATCTCCAAAATGATAACTTTACAGGAGAAAGAAAAAACATACTTTACTTTTAATGTAAGAACCAGAAGTTATTCCACAACATTTTGGGCTGTTTCTTTTGGTGCATTCGTCATGAAATTTACACACAATTTAAAGTACAACAGGCATTTTCAGTTTGGGTCAAACCGCTCTTCGTTTACACCTCAGTGGTTTAAATTTGCAGCCGATTAAGTTCTCTTGGTGGTATTCTTCTCTTTTTGGGATGCTTTTGGTCTGAAACAGGGCTGAGGATTGCCTGTCCCGGTGGGCCTGATTCTTGCACCGTTTGGTGGTTTTCCTGCACAAACACACCTGATTCACCTGACGGGTTTAGTAGTTGTGTTGGAGCAGGGAAATCACTGGACTGTGCTGGACTCTGGCCCTCAGTTCCCCACCCAGATCTGGAAAGAATGCTAAAGCCTCAGAGTGAGAAAGCAAAGCAGCCCAAGGAATTTGAGACTAAATGTGAAGGACTTGTACAGAGCTGAGGGAAAAGTGTGGTGCTTTTTTTAAAGCAGGGGTGTCCAAAGTCCAGCCACAGGGCCAAATGTGGCCCACACACAGATTGTAATTGGCCCCCAGCGTCTGTTTTACAGTGTATTAGAAGTGGCCTGCCAACCGGTATGCCGCAGTTCTTAGTTCATTAGGCTCAAACTTAACACTGAAAACTAATGATTTTGTCAAGATGGGTAAGTTCTTATCAGAACAAATTTAGTAGTTCAGCAGATCTTAACCCTTTAAGGTCGAACAAAAGTGTGACTATGCTGTGTTTAATTGATCTGTAAAGGATATTGTCTAACACAAACAAAAATCTATAGATTTTGTATAGATTGTCTCACAAAATATATTTTTCAGCAAGTAAACACCTGAACAGGAATATGGTTAATACATTAGACATGTTGTATTGTTGCCCTTCAACAGCGCTTATTGATCCAAACTGCTATGAACGAATGACAGAAGCCTCGTGCATCTTTTATACAGTGATAGGAAACAGTAGCTCACAGAAAGATCAGATGCTATGCACTGATGTTTTGAAATCTTAATATTTTGAATCTCTATTCTCACAGTGCGGCATCCAGAGGACCCGGTCATAGAAAGGTATGCTCTTTATATATCAGTGTTGCATGTAGAGTGCTTGTTGCACATTTTCTTCTAAGTGTCTTTAGTTATTAACATTGAAACACCATTTCTGCCTGGATATAAGGCTTGGGATCAACCTCTGACAATCAAAAATGAATATTAACATTTAGGAATATTAATGTTGTTTTAGTTATTCCCCTTTAACTGAGAATGGCCTTAAAACTCATAGCCCAAATGTTCTGAGTCACCATTTAAGGTCACACTCAGAATTTTAGACTTAATTAGTTAAAGAAGTTATGATTTTAACATGTCTTAGTAATGGGCGGATGGGACAGTGTGCGCATCCGAAATAATAAGACATTAACCTCTGTTATCTGATCTGTTTGGTGCTGCAGAGAAAGCATGAGCGTCCACCCCAGACTTTTGAGTGTGAATGAACTGAGCCACCATCTGGCGGAGAGCTACTTAACCTGTAGCCTCTACATCCAAGAGATGCTCCATTACAAACGGCAGAATCACGGCAAGGTGAGGAGGACACATTCCCCAAACTATGAGGGCAGGTCTCTAGTGCCGAGTTAAAGGCCTAAAGAGGAATTCTAATATTTCTTTCTGCGTAATTGAATCATTGAAACGTTCACAAAGTCATTCGGAGTGGTATACTGTGTTCCTTTACAGTGGTTTTTATAGGAACCAAGGCTTGTGATGTCAGATGGTTTAGTTCGGCCCGATCCCATTTTTATTTTTTACCCCTACCCCTTGTTTTCAAGTGTCATCTTGCCTCTTGGAACTGTTATAAGGGGTAGTGGTTGAAGTCCCCTACAAAATGGGACCCTCAAGTAAAAAAAGCATTACTTCATTAACAGCTACTAGTGCTGCTCTGTAGGCGACCCTGCCAGTCTGCAGTGACAGCGGAGCGGGGTGAAGTTCATCTCCTCAAATGCCTTCAACGAGGGGCAATTTATTATTGCAGACCCCTAATTCCTCAGTAATATGAAACTGAAGCTATTCGCCAGCTTCTTGTTTGAATTCTCCTGTTCCACCTTAAACGGAGCAGCCTTTGGTGCCGGGAATGTAACCATTTAAGATGGAACAGGAAATTTAGCTAGTTGGCTACTAAGACAAAAGCATGCTACTAGCAGTTTTTTATGCTTGTTATGAAGAACATAACCATAATACACTGAAACATACACTTTAAGTTTTCTTTGGGTGCCAAATAACGTGAAAATGATCATTGCTAGCAACCAGGAAACTCAGCTACCATTTAGTTTGCATGTAAAATATGTGTAGAATGTGTTCATTTCTGTGGACTGTCTCAACTGCCATTAGACAAAACAGTCTATACTTTACATCATAAGTGGCAATCATCAAGGTCCAAGCACAGGGTGCCAGTACAGTTCAAATGATGGGCGGAGTTATTAGAATGGCCTCTATTTCTAATAGATGTGGACCTTCTAATGACCTTCATATGGTAAGCAGCAGATTTGAAAATAATAACTTAAAATGCCTAGGACATAGTCCAAACATTGCACATGACTTGTGTTTGTATAGCTGTTGAAATCAGTAACCAAATGGTTCCACATACCCCTGTATTTTAGTCTTAGTGCACCAGAGTTTCATGTTAAAATCACTGGAATGTTCTTCTAGGAACGACAGCAAAGGACCTCAATAGAAGGGATTGGTTTCTGAGCTTGTCACCTGTTTCACTGCACAGGGGTTTTCATGTCTAATAATAACAATTATGCTACTGACAAAAATAAAATAGATATGAAACTGAAGAGTTTTACAATGGTAATAAAACACAACACTAGAAGACACACAAGAAAACGAGCAGACAACAGAGAAGAATAGCTTGGTGGCGAGGTGTAAGCTAGAGAGAAGAGATGGGTTTTGAGATTTAAATATGGGAGTAGATTGAGACTGCTAGTTATGTGGAGGAAAAGTATCATGTCAGCATTGTAAAACAATCAGGCAGCAGCAGCGTATTTGGGACAGTTGTGGGCTGGAAGGTAGGGAACCAGCCTTGTGCCCGGAAGGTCCTCGGTTCGGTCTTCTGCGCCAACAGTATGTGACTGAAGTGCCCTTAAGCAAGACACCTAACCCCCAACTGCTTCCTGAGCTCTGTGGATAGGGCTGCCCACTGCTCTGGGCAAGTGTGTCACTAGTGTGTTTGTGGGTGTTCCACTGCACAGATGGGATCAATGTAAAGGTGAATTCCCCTCTTGTGGGATTAATAAAGGATATATTCTATGTAATAACCGTATGTAGCTTTCAGAGGTATGAAACTCTTCAGACGTCTGATTTCTATCACTTCCACTCTGAACAACTCGGCACTCACCGTCTTCCTCTAGAGTGTTCACAAAAATTCACATCAAACCACTCAGAATTAAAAAATCAATGAAATTCCTTTTAAAGACTTTCTTTCTGCCTGTGGATGGCAGTCATATGTAATTTGGTTCATGTTGTAAATCAGCTGATTTATTGAGTAAGTGTTGAATAAATGTTTGTGGCTTCTCTCTCTCTCTCTCTCTCTCTCTCTCTCTCTCTCTCTCTCTCTCTCTCTCTCTCTCTGTCTCTCTCTCTCTGTCTCTCTCTCTCTCTCTCTCTCTCTCTCTCTCTCTCTCTCTCTCTCTCTCTCTCTCTCTCTCTCTCTCTCTCTTTTTCTCTTTCTTTCTTTCTTTCTTCCTTTCTTTTTCTCTCTCTCTCTCTCTCTCTCTCTCTCTCTCTCTCTCTCTCTCTCTCTCTCTCTCTCTCTCTCTCTCTCTCTCTCTCTCTCTCTCTCCCCCAGTTTTGTGCAATGACATGCTCAGGATGTCTCCTGCTAGCTGTAGTTGGCCACTACATACCTGGAATTATGATCTCCTACATTATTTGTGAGTCTTACTGCTTGGGTTGTTTTGCCCTCTTTACACTCTGAGTTGTGTATACTGTGTGTTTTTCTTTTTTATATGTGGGTGCTGCATGTGATGAAGTGTACTGTTCTTTGTCTGTGTGTTGTATGTAGTGCTGAGTGTCCTGCTGTGGCCCCTGGTTGTGTACCATGAGCTGATTCAGAAGATGTACACGGGGTTGGAGCCCATCCTGATGAAGCTGGACTACAGCATGAAGGGAGACACGCAGCACCGCAAGCACGACAAAAGAAGTGAGTCTTTTCTTTTTTCTTTTTTTGGCCATCCACTTGTCTTACTTGACTCATATAAATGCCGTCGCTCTTGTATCACACAGTATCTTCTTCTAACTACTTTGTTCCTGTAGTGTTGTAGCATCTAAAGCCCGTCATTTGTCTATTCACATGTCCACCTACACAAATTTCTCCCTATTCAGTAGAAGTATCTTCCATAATTATAAGCTCATAGTGGTAGCAACTGTGGTACTTTTCCTCCTGTATTTTTGATCCATCAGGGCTTCTAAAACACAAGTGAATTCCAAAAACTCTGCAAGGTGGAACAAATAAATGCTCTACTTTTTTTTTGTTTTTTTTCCATACAGAAAGCTGAATTTCATGTGAAACTTTTCATATGAGTTTGATGTAGGATGTAAGCACTGAGTGCATTTACATGCACTTAATAATCCCATAATTGCTGAATGTCAGATTTTTGTCTGTAATCTGATCAACACGTTTACATGAACTTGAGTAATCAGATAACTCCAGGTCTACATGAGTCAGACAGTAGTCTGATTTCTGCTTCTCTGCTTCTACCAGCCAAAAGACGAGATCTGAATGTGATGTAAAATAAATATGGCATGAAGTATGAGTTTATTTTTTTGAAACATTGAGTGACTACCTGAAAATATGAACAAGCGTCATCTTATGCAGATCATCTCAACAGCTGTGATTCGCGCGGCTTTTACATCAATCCAACTCGTCGTTCGTCATAATTTCTGTACAAAAATGAGAAGAGACTCTTCCGAAGTCTGCAGCGTCAAAGAACAGTTAAAAGTCTGAAAGCAAAGTTTAAAGAGGCCAAGGTTGTGAACCAAAGAAGTGACCGCGCCCTTTTTACGGCACGAACGCATTTTGGGTGATGAGCCCAGCTGTCAGTCAGTGAAGCTTCATGATGGCTCCTGTGATGCAGGTGAAGATGACGCTGATCCTCCAGGTGAACGACTGGTGTTCATTCATAGTCATGATTGTTTACCTCTGAATAAGCTGCGTGAAGCAGCATGGAGGGGGGTCACGTGACTACACGTGGTAGTGAGTTTTTAAGGGGGCGGTACATGAACACAGAGAGTGGAAAGGCTGAACAGAATCTTAGAAAAAACGAAATAACCGACGTGGGCAAGATTACGTCGGTTAGAGGTTCTGAATCGGTTTCGATTATTTTTCGATGAATCGCCCAGCCCTAGCCAAAACACACCTCATCGTTCTATGAAGATTGTTTGTCCTTTTTCCTGCAGTTGTCTAATGAAGTGTATGTGTGTACACAGAGGTGAAGAAAGAGCAGGAAGAGGGAGATGAGCCAAGGGCAGAAACAGAGAGTGAGAGTGAGGAGGAGCTGTCCTGCTTTGCTCCCACTGTAAGTTTATTAGTCATATGCTATTCTTGAACAAGCATTGTGCACCAGTATTTGTACACGTGTGCCGTTCATCTTTGGTCTGCTCGGTGTTTTATGATGATGTCGGCTGCTGATTGGCTGTTCTGTTATCGTCAGGTGGATGTGAAGACTACGGCTCTAGCGATGGCCATCACCGATTCAGAGCTGTCTGATGAGGAGGCGTCTATACTGGAAAGTGGGGGGTTCTCTGTGTCTAGAGCTACTACCCCACAGCTCACGGATGTCTCTGAAGGTATTGAATAGAAGTCTACAGCAGCATGTTCTCAAGACTAGCTGGTGTAGTTCACTTTAGTACTGTTTCATTTCAGTTAATCATCTCGGTGAAATGGGGTAAACTGATGTAGTCAAATGTGTTGTAATAAGTGTTTTGGTTTGTATTGAGTACACAGCGACTCCACTACAAGTTCATGTTATCTGTAATAATGTGTTTTTCTCAGTCAGTTTACTCTTGGGAGTGATTTCCGAGATGTTATGAGTCTCGTGACTAATGATGTGTTTTTGTAGAAGCAAATTATGTCACAATGTAATGAGCAGAAAAGCAGCATTGCTGGTGGAAGAATGCATTTCTTTCTTTTCATTTTAAAAGCACTTTTTTTGTTCTCAGTCAGTGACCTCAACCACTCTAGAAAGCTGTTGTATTGTTTCAGCTATGCAATCTTCTGCATGCAGCTATGCAAAGTTCTGGATTAACGGGTGTTGGAATGTAAATATATCTCAAATTACATTGGCCCTAAAGTTCTTTGGAAGATAACTTGATTTAACTGGTTCAGGTCACTTGTTTGAAACATCTACAAACGAAAAACCTTTTTGTTAGCTTTTATTTAGTGACTAGTATTAAGTCTCCTCACACAGTCTGTGTCTTTCATGAATTGTTGAGACCATAGCAAACTAAGCCAAACAATACAAAAACACCCAAATGTTTTGATGGTATGTAATTGGTGGAAGACTCTATTGTTCTTCCCATTCACACGGTTTCAGAATGTTCTGCTCTATCCACACTAATTCAAATAATTTATGAATGATTTTTTCTAAACCTCCCATTAGTCAATGGCTAATAAGTCTTTGTGAAGTTTGTTGGTTTTTGGTGTGCTTTGGCCTTAAAAGATGAATCTTAAATGCTCTATCTGTCTCCCTGCTTTCACAGACTTGGACCAGCTGAGTGTGCACAGTGAACCTGAGGAGAGCTTCTCCAAGGACCTTCCAGAGTTCCCCTCAGTGGACGAGTTCCCGTCGATTGAACCTGGCCTGTTCCACTTCCCCCTGGGTGTGCTTGGGTCTGGCCGGGCTGAGGGCTCCAGCACGGAGCACCAGGAAGACTCGCAAAGCCCAACCAGCCTCCTTATTCAGCATTTGGCTTCCCCACTCCACTTTGTCAACACACACTTCAACGGACATGGCCGATCGTCTGCGGCTGACCGGAGTTCGGTGGGAGCTGGGCATGAGGGAGAAGGAGCGGCTCGGGCCGCGCAAGGACCTACCCGGTCCCTGGAAGCCCTCAGTGAGGAGATTGTGAGCACAGCCATCTCCACTGTGGTGCAGAACACTCTTTCAGCCCTTCTGCGGTCCACAGAGGCCAGCGAGGGGCCTTCCATGGCAGAGTTCCTCCCCACCGAGACGCCACCTTGTCCAATGGAGTCGCCTCTTGAGTCGCCCGTGGCCCAGGAGGCGAGCGACGAGGACGTGGATGTAACCACTGAAGCCAGCACCGAGGAGCAACCAGACGTAACACTTGTTCCTGCCGAGGAGGAGGACTTTGAGCTACTGGACCAAAGCGAACTGGAGCAGATGGATGAGGGGCTAGGTCTAGGTTTCGACGGACAGGGGACGGGCGGTGACCCGACACCTACGGACACGCCCCCGAGCGGCCAGCAACAGCAGGCTGACCAACAGGAGTCCTAGCTTGCCCACTATCCCTGCTAAACTGTCCATTTTATTTATAGTCCATGTAGATACATATACCATACACTGACATATATGCTTTATGAGAAGGTCTGAAGATATTTTTTCTGTCAGTTCTGCTATTTGTGAGATCACTGTGACCTTTTTTGTTTTGTTTTTTCAGGTGAACCGAACCAAAACAAACCACAGAAAAAAATGTAGTCGAAATTTAGTGGTGCATATTTTTCGAAGAGTGCTGAGCAAGGGTTAGTGCTCACCATGCCCAATAACTACGATTACACGGACTGGTGGAGCTGATCTGAGTTCAGCACTCTTCCTTAAATGATATCGGCCTCGATTGGCCAGTCGGAGTTTTTTTTTTTTTTTAATGGTAACAAACTTTTGCAAAGAAGAAAGTCACTTAGTTACTTGTTTAATTAAGTGTTCTCGAGGTTAAACACCAAGGCCATGTTATCTCTTCCAAGTGACGTCACACTTAGTAACAGTAGTTGAAGATAATCCCGTCTAAATTTCTGTGTTGCGCACGTCGTCTGGTATTCCCCTTCCTAAGGGCCAGTCTAGATTTCCTTCTGTCTTGCTTTTTACTTCCATGCTTTTGTCCTGTTTACCACTCCCAGTTAACAGTGGTGAAATCTAAACTGCAGAACCTCACAAGCAACCTGGGGATAATCTCACAGCAGCTGGGCGACTTAAGTCCACCGAGAAGATTGCTCAACAGGAATGTTCAGTAACTGCTCTCCTATTGGCCAGTCTGGTCTGCAGGCTTCAGTTACCTGGCTTACTGAGAAATCCTGCTTTGTGAAATACTACCCAGGTCTAATTTGAGCCAGATTCATGCACCGACTCAAGCAGAGGAACTAACCCAGCCTACATTACAGCCTGTCTAAAAAGAAACAAGTAACTGACCAGGGCAGGCTGGCTTTATTTGTAGTCGTCAATGAAAGCACTCGAAAGATTATATTTATAGCGGTAAAGAGATATTTTATCATTTATAGCCATGTTAAAGTATGCTGTTGTGTATATGTTTAGGGTTGGGGATTATTTTTTATTTATGAATATTGGTCAGTTATGAAGTAAAAGCGTATGCCTTGCACAGGTTCCAGAAGACGTGGTTCTTTTCAAGCAGTTAGGCATTATCATCTCTGGTCTTGCACAATCGAAACATTGGATATGAAGAATGTTTCTATGGATGGCTGAAGCATCAATGTTACCCTTTGCAGTTCTCGTGAATCCATTAAGCACTTGTGAAATGCTGCACAACGACTAAAATACGGTTGTGGGGGACAAAAAGAATCATACTTTTTTTTTTTTTTAAATGCCCACAGTTTAGCTAATTATAATAATTTTTCCTGCAGTTAGATTATTGACTGGTGTGGTTGGAGTTTTAACTGGATGCACTTTGGAATTAACAAAAGATTTGCAGGCATGATAATTAGCCATTTCATAAGACCCACATACTGAATCGGCGCAAACCTTCCGGTGGATTCTTTGTAAAGTCTACCTGGATGTAATCGTCTATTTAATAGTGTAATATTTTAGTTTGTGGGCTTCTTCTTTATCTTCCAATGCAGAGTGTCTACTGAGCTTCTCCCTGCAGAACGATACGAAGCCTCGCTGATGACATCCTGTATAAATTAAATTAAATTATACAGTTCCAGCCACGCAAGCCGATTGGTTGAGAAGCATTCTAAACACTATCAATCCGCTGAGACGCTGTTGCTGAGCAACAAGTTTGTGCTCCTTACTTTGCCACAAACAGAAAATGGACACTTTTAAGATCACTTTTGACCAACAGCTGATTTGGTCAGACTCTGAAGATGAGACGACACTAAATTCCCAAACTGGCATCACCACTGAGCAGCTTTTCAGTCTGCAACTGTTACAGAAGTTCAGCTAAACAACCTGGAATCAGCCAGAAATGAACCCAACACCATTTGCCAAGCTAACCGGGCTGTAAGAAGCTTTACAGACTGGCTGGAACAAAACAACATTAATGTTGATCTTGCAAAAAGTGACAAAACTGAGCTGAACCTGATATTGCGGCAGTTTTATGGCTCAGTCTGATTTGGTTAGACACGTTTGGCGAATGGTGTTGGGTTAATTTCTGGCTGATTCCAGGTTGTTTAGCTGATCTTGTATCACAGCTGCCGACTGAAAAGCTGCTCAGTGGTGACGACAGTTTGGGAATTTAGTGTAAGGAGCTGGAGAACGAATTGCCGGCTGAGCAGAAAGTGGACGGTGCTTGTAACTGACGTGGCAACAAGCTGCTTGTTAAGGAGCTTTAATTCGGAGGAAGGTACTGAACATTAAAACCTATTGAACGCCACGTTCACGGCCAGTTTATTCATTTCTTGCTTTATTTAACTGTTGTAAAAAGCAATAGAGCACTTGAGGGAGTGTATCACCAAATCACAGCTGTGATGTTATTTTGCAATAACACACTCTCATGCTCTATTGCTTAAATAATGCGTGGCCACGACTTAGTAAAGCGTGGGAACGAGATCCTAATGCATAGCCACGACTTAGTAGGCTGTGGTCTCTTTCACACATCCTACTAAGCCATGGCCACTACCCGATCATCTCATTCCCATGTCTTACTAAGGCGTGGCCGCACGTTCATTTTATTTGTACAGGATGTCATCAGGACTCCGTAGAACGACTAGAAGGGAATTCCGAATCATTTTCCCCTGACAGTTTTATTCTAGTTTTTACTTGTATACATTTTTAAGGATGTTTCCTGCCTGCAGGGTTGCTGTCCCCACCCCCACCCCCTTTTTTTTTTTTGAAGTGCCCACTATGAAAATGAAGAGTGGTTTAAAACAAAAAAACAAACAAATTGGAAATGAAGTGATGAACAAAGTGCTTATGGTTATATGCATCTGGACATTTCCACACAGCTGTCACATTTTTGGTCTGCAGCCTCCTCATGTAGTCATGCTTTGGGGACATTTATTTATTATTATGGGACTTTGCTAAAGTTTGTTTTGTAGTCAGTGAAAAAAATCCCAGCTGGAAATGTGCATCACAACACTGTAAAAAAAATGGCTGGCTGTAGCATGAGTAGCACCTCCTTCACCCCATGCGAAAAGTGCAAATTTGACTGAAATAAGAGGGATCAAATAAGATTTGAGTACTTCTTTTTCTTTTTCCGTTTTAATCCCCGCTCCTGTAGATAACTCCCAATCCTGTAAAAGCAATGGAAACGGCTAGTTTGTTTTTTGAAACTATTAACAGAGAATGTTTGTGTAATAGTAATCGTGTTTTGCTCATGCTTTCACTGCTTCTTGATCGATAAAAGGCACATCATTTAACAAAAACGTTGGTCTTTTCCTTTCCTTTGCTCCAAGTGGTGTGATAAACAGTCCTGCAGTACTTCGTGTTGAACGAAGGGGGAGAAATTGATTCATGCAAACGGTGAAATTTTTCGCCTTGACGAAAAGAAATGAAGAACCCAGCTACAGAGCTGACCAGCCTTCTCTGACAAATGTCCATCTCACTGGCTGTGTTTACATGCAATAATTTTTCCCAATCCGATTGAATACATTCCAGTTACAGATTAATGCTGAGGTGTTTATGCTCACTCTACTCAACCATCTGAAAATCTTCGTTTACATGCTAACTACAAGGAATCAGATCCAAAATTACGTGCAAGCGTAGGGAACCACGTGGAATAGATGTTACCATGACAACGAGCATCGTGTGGGTCCAGTCAAGAGTGAGATGAGCAGCAGTGAGCAGTGCTTGTGTTTTTAACTGCTTTAAAATGATATCAGACTCAGGAAAACGTCCTTCACATGTCCTTATTAAAGAAGGCCGAGAAGAAGACGTCGTATTCTGAGACACATAAGTTGGACGTCCTTCCCACCGCCGTCTTTTAAAGATCGGAGCATAAACTTTGTCTCCTCTGCAGACCAGTTTCTGCTCTGCCATGTTGAACATTATAAACTTTCACTATTACGCGAAGCGCATGCAGAACAAACTTTCCGATAGGGAATGTAATCGGATACAGACGTTTACACGGATATTATTCTTCTATTTAGCGGATTATTTACAGAATTACCCACCTCAATCAATCAGACTAGTCTATTCTGATTGAAGTGTTTACATGGATGTATTCTATTCCGATTGAGCTATTAGTCAGATTATTAGCAGATTATTAGGCTGCATGTAAATGTAGCTAATGGCTTCTTAACAGCTTCCAGACCCATAGCGCTGAGTCGTCTTCTCAAAGTGGAAGGATGGACAGAAACACCCGTGGATGTTTTCAGTGAGTTTCTCTGAGGTTTGCCCAGCAGACCAGGATGGCCGAGTGGTTAAGGCGTTGGACTTAAGATCCAATGGACACATGCCCTTGTGGATTCGAACCCCACTCCTGGTAGGGGATTTTCTTTAAGTGGATGACACAGCAAGTTAAGAAGATTATCGGTGGCTTTACTACCATTACAGCTGTGTTTGATGTGGTCCTGTACTGACCACACCCAGTGAGTTGACCTCTTGGTCCTGAGGGCGTTGACACAGGATGAAAACGTGCTGAAGTGTGTTCTCTGTATATGTGTTCACATATTTAAGCTTAGAAAATCAACAAAATGACATTTAACTAGGGGGCGCCAGCATACTTTGCCTTTCGGCTGAGTAATATGTTGAAACGGTACTGTACTAGCCTTTGATGGATGAATGGACCTACAAATGAATGGTCATCAGACCAGGATGGCCGAGAGGTTAAGGCGTTGGACTTAAGATCCAATGGGCGCATGCCCTCGTGGGTTCGAACCCCACTCCTGGTAGTGGGTTCCTTTAAGTGGATGACACTGCTGGTTCAAGTGACTCAACTGTAGTGGTAGTAAAGCCACTGATAAGCTACTTAACTTGCTGTGTCATCCACGTTTTTTGTTTTTTTTCTTTCTCACATTGTTTCACCCAATAGGGTATCAGCTCGGGGTGATGAGTAGTGAGTGGGAAATTACGGGGATTTAAGGCTGATTCCTCACCACTACGGTATTCATATGACATCTGTACTGCAATGGAGTATGAACTGGACGATAATAACAACAGAATGAAAAGATATGTTATATGTTATATATGTTTAAGTATCAATGTTTAATCATGCATGTATGTAAAGATATATATACATGCATGATGAAAAAGATGTATAAAAGAAGTTAAGAATTCTGGGTCCCCAATAGGGGGGTTGGTGGTGTGGCCAGTGGATGACACAGCAAGTTAAGTAGGTTATCAATGGCCTTGACCTGGCTTTGCTACCATTACAGCTGTGTTTGATGTGGTCCTGTACTGACCACACCCAGTGAGATGACCTCTTGGTCCTGAGGGCGTTAACACAGGATGGCTAAATGGATGAAGTGTTAGATCTTAAGATGTAATAGGCGCATACTCTGGTGGGTTTGAGTTATTATTTCAATTATTAACAAACTGGAAAAGGTCTTTCCAATAAAAAAAGTAAAGCTGACATACTAAAATATAATTCCTACAGTTAAAAGTTTCATTTTAACTTTTGTCACTTTTTATAGTAAAGACGATATTTTCTGATTAAAAGATTAAAATCATCTTTATGGTTATCATCAGAACTTCCCCCCTTAAAATTTATGAGAATTGCATTTTATGTTGTCGTCTCGTTCCAGAAGGTTGCAGGTTCACATCCCAGGACTGTCTGGGAATTTCCAGCGCCCCTAGAGCAAGGATTACAAACCCCAGATGACGTCATAGCCCTGCTTTCATCCTGGGCATAGTTTTGCAAAGAAACGACTGAAGTACAGTAAAAGTATTGTTAAATATTATTTTACTTTATTTGCTTTTATTAACTTAAACTTCTGTGTTCCGTTGCCATTTGGGTTCATCTTATTTGCATTTTGTATGTCTTCTCTTGGGTGATGTGTGGTGTCTTTGGAGAGTGGTCCTTTGTCATGTAATGACCCCCAGTAGTTAGCCTATCTTAACATCTGGTTATCTATACCTCCAAATCCAGCAAAGGGGGAGACTGTGAATTCCTGGGTGGACCTCAACACCTCTATTTTACATTTCAAAGGAAGAGGCAGCCGGCCATC
Organism: Pygocentrus nattereri; assembly: GCF_015220715.1. Lineage (NCBI taxonomy): Eukaryota > Metazoa > Chordata > Actinopteri > Characiformes > Serrasalmidae > Pygocentrus > Pygocentrus nattereri. The sequence goes on along the minus strand of NC_051222.1, from coordinate 7,547,948 downwards.
AAAGGGGGGGGGCTTTTGGGGTTGTTGAGACAAAGTAGTGGGTGTGCTTTTACACACACACTAGGGGGCAGTGAGCACACTTGCCGGGAGCAGTGGGCAGCCCTAGCCACGGCGCCCAGGGAGCAATTGGGGCAGTTGTGGGCTGGAGGTTAGGGAACTGGCCCTGTGACTGGAAAGTTGCTGGTTCAGTCCTCAGTGCTGACAGTCCATGACTGAGGTGTCCTTGAGCAAGACACCTAACCCCCAGTTGCTCCCTGGGTGCTGTGGACAGGGCCCCCGCTCTGGGCAAGTGCGCTCACTGCCCCCTTTGTGTGTGTGTGTGTGTGTGTGTGTGTGTGTGTGTGTGTGTGTGTGTGTGTGTGTGTGTGTGTGTGTGTGTGTGTGTGTGTGTGTATTCACTAGTGTGTATGTGGCGTTTCACTTCACAGATGGGTTAAATGCGGAGGTGGAATTTCTGTTTGTGGGATTAATAAAGTATCACTTAACTTAATTGGGGGTTAGGTGTCTTGCTCATGGACTGCCAGCACTGGGGACTAAAGCGGCAGCCTTCTGGTCACAGAGCCAGTTCCCTAACCTCCAGCCCATGATTGCTCCCCAAAAAACAGGCTGTTTTTGTTACTATGACATTAAGACTGATATATGTATATAATCTCTGTTCTGATTGGCGTTCAAGAGTGTTCCCTATTTATTCATCGCATTCACATTTCATTGGTCAGAGCCATGTGTGTCATCAGACATGGAGACATTGAGGAAACACCTCAGATGTGTTTACTGTTTAGTATTTTATTTAAATACAGACGGGACTTGAAGACATGCTGTCCGGTTAAACTAGACACAGATGTATTTTCTTACGTTATTATCGTCCGTCAGATTGTGAGACTCTAAATGAGAAATAAGAAAAGAGAAGAATGTTTTCAGTCGACCGGACGATTCTTCTTCATTCCAACTGCAATGTCCTTCTCCTAGCAGACAAGAGAGGCAAGAATACACAATTCACTTGTAGGATGCTGAAATGTTTGGAATATGCTGAGATCAATTCTGAATCATTTTTTTATTTATTATTTGATTAATTGTCTCATACTCACAACTGTAAGTTCATGAATGGCGGCCTCTAGTCTATTCCTCAGCTCCTCGCTGATGGTGATATCTGAGCACACTGACCAGTGGCTGTCATGAAATCTCACAGGCAAAGAGAAAACCAGCCCAACTGGAACCCCGAAATGTCCTGGAGAACCAGAGGGGCAGCATCATTGATTTATCATTCTACCCAGGCTTTAGTAGAGCTCAGTAACACTGAGCTTAATAACTGATCATCACATTGATTTATCAGTCTACTCAGGCTTTAGTAGAGCTCAGTAACACTGAGCTTAATAACCGATCACATTGATTTATCAGTCTACTCAGGCTTTAGCAGAGCTCAGTAACACTGAGATTAATAACTGATCATCACATTGATTTATCAGTCTACTCAGGCTTTAGAAGAGCTCAGTAACACTGAGATTAATAACCGATCACATTGATTTATCAGTCTACCCAGGCTTTAGAAGAGCTCAGTAACACTGAGCTTAATAACTGATCATCACATTGATTTATCAGTCTACCCAGGCTTTAGAAGAGCTCAGTAACACTGAGCTTAATAACTGATCATCACATTGATTTATCAGTCTACCCAGGCTTTAGAAGAGCTCAGTAACACTGAGCTTAATAACTGATCATCACATTGATTTATCAGTCTACTCAGGCTTTAGAAGAGCTCAGTAACGCTGAGATTAATAACCGATCACATTGATTTATCAGTCTACTCAGGCTTTAGCAGAGCTCAGTAACACTGAGATTAATAACTGATCACATTGATTTATCAGTCTACTCAGGCTTTAGCAGAGCTCAGTAACACTGAGATTAATAACCGATCACATTGATTTATCAGTCTACTCAGGCTTTAGCAGAGCTCAGTAACACTGAGATTAATAACTGATCACATTGATTTATCAGTCTACTCAGGCTTTAGCAGAGCTCAGTAACGCTGAGATTAATAACTGATCACATTGATTTATCAGTCTACTCAGGCTTTAGCAGAGCTCAGTAACACTGAGATTAATAACCGATCACATTGATTTATCAGTCTACTCAGGCTTTAGCAGAGCTCAGTAACGCTGAGATTAATAACTGATCACATTGATTTATCAGTCTACTCAGGCTTTAGCAGAGCTCAGTAACACTGAGATTAATAACCGATCACATTGATTTATCAGTCTACTCAGGCTTTAGCAGAGCTCAGTAATACTGGGATTAATAACTGATCATCACATTGATTTATCAGTCTACTCAGGCTTTAGCAGAGCTCAGTAACACTGAGATTAATAACTGATCATCACATTGATTTATCAGTCTACCCAGGCTTTAGTAGAAATTTGAGTTTTTATAAAGAAGACATTGTTCTTTGGAGGGCATTTTCCACACCTTGCACCTTGTTTTAAAACTAGCTAATAAACACGCACCACTGGTGCTTCTTTAAAAGATGGTGTATATATTTTAAAATTGAGTGGGTAAGTATTCTGAAAGTACTCTCCTTAAATGTAAAAGCTGTTATTTAGTACTGCCTTTCCAAATTATAACTTGGACTGAAATACACTTACTTACTTTCTGTATTCTGAATTAAAATTTCCAATACTTGTATTCTGTTATATCTCAAACCTGCTGGGTGTAAACATGCACTTTAGCTACAGTCAGATATAAAAGTTAACACGTCCACTATAGACCAAACTTAAATATGACATTTCTCAGCAAATGTTATTGCATGATTTTAATGAAATTGTTAAGTTAAACATATTGACAAAAATAACACAAAACATTACTGAAGCGCAGGACACATTTCATGTGTTATTTTTTTATAATATAGTAAACTCAAACAAATAAACAGCAATAGTGCATTAAAATCTGCCGAAATGTGTTCATTGTATATGTGTTCACTTATTTAAGTTTAGAAAATCAATAAAATGACTAAAATTTAACTAGGGGGCGCCAGCATACTTTGCCTTTCAGTTGAACTGAAACCCAAGTACACTGGCCCTTGATGGATAAATGGACCTACAAATGATCACTGACTGGACCAGGATGGCCGAGTGGTTAAGGCGTTGGACTTAAGATCCAATGGGCGCATGCCCTCGTGGGTTCTAACCCCACTCCTGGTAGTGGGTTCCTTTAAGTGGATGGCACAACAAACTACCATTACAGCCGTATTTGACGTGGTCCTGTACTAACCACATGTGTATTTGATGTGAGCCGTTCTCACTGCACCCAATTGCCCTTCTCTTTCAAATGCTGATGTCGATTCATAACATGACACAATCCAGCAAAAATTAGCTCTTGAATCATGTTGATGGTAATTTTCCTGTTAAAAAGCAGGTATGGATTAAATTACATTTCATAAATAATGTTATTTCTTTTACAATACAGTAAACTCAAACTAATAAACAGCAAATAAACAGTAATAGTGCATTTAAACGTGCTGAAGTGTGTTCTCTGTATATGTGTTCACTAATTTAAGCTTAGAAAATCAACAAAATGACATTTAACTAGGGGGCGCCAGCATACTTTGCCTTTCGGTTGAGTAATATGTTGACAAAAAGAAGGCAATCAGACCAGGATGGCCGAGTGGTTAAGGCGTTGGACTTAAGATCCAATGGGCGCATGCCCTCGTGGGTTCGAACCCCACTCCTGGTATGCTCTTTAAGTTTTAAGGTTTGCGTATTAGCTCTGGACTAAAGCATTCAGCAAAAAGAGCTTTAGGAAGGTCATGTACTGACTTTGGATGCTCAGTTCTGGATCACTAACGCTGTGTGACCTTGTGCCAATCCTGAAGGGCTATATAGTGACTTTAGGCTTGTGTGTGGCTGTTCACATTCTGTTGACGATGCTTCTTTGTTGAGATTTGTGTACATGCAAGATCTATGCCAAATAATATTTAAACAATGTTTAACTTTCCTTTAATGTTATTGGCCAAATGTTGCTAAAGCTCAGCAGCTTGAGGAGGTCCCTTACAGTTATTGTCAGGGGGGTTGTTAGGCACTGCCAAGCATGGTATGCGTGTAATGATGTGGTGTAATGAATGAGGTTAGAGCAAACAGAACAGCAAAGAAACAAAAACGATAAAGTAATAAATGCTGTGTAGGATGAGATGTGTACAGTGATTCTGAGATTTTGTTGTGTAGTTGTGTAGTCCTCTTGGCCTTAGCCAAAACATCTTTTCTCAATTATTTTGGACAACTATGTTCAGATTTGACTTTAAACTTGAGATTTAAAACATGTTGTAATGAAACGTGAATGAAGTTTGCTGTGTCATAAAAGGGTCAAATTTACAGAAATTTCTAAGAAACTGAGCGAACTTCATCCACAACCATTATTTAGTATTTAGGGGTCTGATTTGTGATATAAGTTATTGTCTCATGATTGTCTTCTTGCATGATGACAATATGCCTTTAACTGTTATTGACCAAATATTGGTAAATGAAGCAATAAGCTATGCTTTACAATGATTTTACCACAGTTCAGGGGTGTTTTTAGGCAACAATTCTTCCACCTAGCAGTGTAGTTAGTAACCAGTAGGCTATGACTTCTAAGCAATGGATTGCGTAATGTTTCTTCGGTTGTACCTAAGGCCTAGTAGCATAGCTAGACATTAGACCAGGATGGCCGAGTGGTTAAGGCGTTGGACTTAAGATCCAATGGGCATGTGCCCTCGTGGGTTTGAACCCCACTCCTGGTATGTGTGCTCTTTAAGAAGACAAAGCAATGAACTATGGCCATTATCAAGAATGTCATCTATTGAAGTATATGGGATGTGTTCTTACATAGCAAAGACAGTAAGTCTTAACTCTGTTTCATCTCTTAAAATTAAAAAGGCTATTTTTGTTACTTTGTATTAATTCATTAATTAGTTTGTAGACTTAACGACCTCTGTTCAGAGTGGCCGATCCCTTCAACACTCCTTACAATATCAACATGAATGGGCAGTTGAAATTACCAGTATATCACTTCTGTCAGAAGAAAAGCTCGTATCTAAATTTTTGTCATTTTTCAGCTTTGACATGATTTGAAAACGCCCACTGTCCTTTACGTTATGCGTAAATTTCATGATGAATGGACCACAAGAAATGGCCCAGGGTGACTTGGGAAAAAGTCTGGTTCCATTGTCTCACATTAAAAGTAAAGAAAGTTTTTCCTTCTCCTGTAAAGTTACCATTTTGGGGATACAAGGTTTTCCTCTGATAACAGCGCTATGTAAGTGTGTTCATGGATGCGCTTTCACCTGTACTGACTACACCCAACGAGAAGACTTCTTCAGGAGAAGAACCATTGTTCCAAGCATTCAGAACTGTAAGGATTCCATTGGTTGCTGAGATAGCTGCAGGCCTGTTCGTCATGAGGGAAATGGAACTCCTTCGTGAGCCAACCAAGCTCAGAAAACTATTCGACAGCCATTTTCTGAAAAAAAAAAAAAAAAGAGAGAACATGATCGCAATTGCTTGGAGGATAACAGGTGTGCAGGTTATTTGTGGGGTTAAATTGTGTAACCAGGAGCCAAATGGTAAAAAAAAATGGTGTGCTACAGGTTGTTCAAATCCCAGGACAGACTGGTTTTTGACATAATTTGAAAACACCTGTTGCTCTTTACATTATATGTAAAATTCACGATGAATGGACTAAAAGAAATGACCAAAATGACTTGGACAAAAGTCTGGTTCCATTGGCTTACATTAAAAGTCATTTTTTCTGTTTCCTGTAAAGTTACCATTTTGGAGATTCAAGGTTTTCTTTTGACAAGAGCAATATGTAAGAGTGTTTAGGGTTGTGACATCACAACAATTATGAATTCAAAATTGGCTGTTTCGGCCCACAGCCATGCTTTACAATGGTTTTACTACAGTTCAGGCAAAAGGCACAACAGGATGCAAAAATTCCTCTACCTGTCAATGTAGTTTGCAACCAGTAGGCCACGACTGCCAAGCAACAAATGGATTCCTTTTGTGTCTTTGACTTTACCAACGAAACATCCTAATTCGTTCACTGTCCAGCCCGAGTGGCATGAGAAGATCTCCATAACACCCACTCCAGACCAGGATGGCCGAGTGGTTAAGGCGTTGGACTTAAGATCCAATGGGCACATGCCCTCGTGGGTTCGAACCCCACTCCTGGTATGTGTGTGTTTTAGTGGACAAAGCAATAAATTAAGTTGCTATTGAAGGACTTGAGGCAACATTACAGCAGTCTTTGTACATCTAGCAAAATGTAATTGGATGTGGTCGTGTGTATTTACATAGCATTGATAGTCATAACTTATTTTTTATTACCGTTTATCAACCCTGCCAGTTAAATAATTTTAACCATTCCCTGCAGGATGGTTGTGACATCACAAATTCAAAACAGGCTGTTTCTGTGACTTAGTTTCCATATCTTAATTGAAAAGTGAATGAAACCTTTGAAACTTCAGCACTGTTTACATAATAAATACAACTCTTTCACCTTCTAAGCTTCTTTTTTTTAGTGATGTTTCATTTTAGGATTTAATCTGGATTCAAACCTAAGCGTGAATTCTGAAGAATTTCTGGTATAAGCAGACTCTGGTATAAGCAGACTCTGTGCATCAGATTCACTGATGCACAATAAAACATAATATTTCATCTAAAATGTAGATCAGTAATAGTAATAGAGGTCCTTGAGTACTGTTTTCATCTTACTTGTCATAAACCATCTCCAAAACTTGCTGAGAGAAACCTGTTGGTCCCCAGATTGCTCCCTTATATCTGAGAACCTTCGCCCTCTGCAGGTCGATGTGGGAGGTGCCACTGATGTTGCCCCAAATGATGACATCAGTAATATCTAGGATTTTTTTAAAGACAGAACAAGAAAAAGTTGAACGTACATGTGTATCCGAAGTTTGATTCTTTAGTTTTGCACTGGAGCTAAAAGCATAATATAACTAACAATTAATGCAAGCTTACAACCACCAAGCTGTAAACCTGCCTATCACAACCTTTGGGTATCCCCGTGGTGTCAACCAATCCTGACTGCTAGACTATCCACTGAGCTGTAGGCTACCGAATATAACCAAACTTCCATTAATGTAACTTACCTCAGTTGTGGTCTTAAAATTGTGAAGAAAACAGTGATTTTATCTTCAAGTTGAGCAGAAAAACAGACGACAGAGACACGTTTTTTGGCATTTCAGTCAGAGAAAAGGTAGCTAACTTACTTCATTTAGCTTTTAGCTAGCCATTGCCTTCATTGGATAAGCTTAAGTAATCCATTCACTCCACTGTAAGGCTGATTTGAAGACTACACTACACAAGTTACTACACTACACTACCAATACAGTTATATAGCTGTGGTAAGATGTCTGACAAACTAGCAGTAATGTTACTTGTTCAGTGCAGAAGGAAAACAGATAGCTAATGATAGCGCTAGGAAGCTGAATATCTTACCACGGCCATAAGGCTCGTCTTCAAATCATTAAAATGGAGAGAATAGCTTTCATAGACTTGTCAGATGATATTCAATGGAGTGAATGGATTACTAAAGCTTGTCCAATGAAGGGAATGGCTAGCTAAAAGCTGAGGTAAGCAAGTTAGCTACCTTTTCTCTGGCTGAAATGCTAAAAACGTGTCTCTGCTGTCTGTTTTTCTGCTGAGTAAAGATAGAATTGCTGTTTTCTTCACAATTTTGAGACCACTGAGGTAAGTTACATTAATGGTAGGTTGGTTATATTTATTAGCCTACAACTCAGTGGCTATGCTAGCTGTCAGGATTGGTTGACACCACAGGGATAACCAAAGGTGGTGATAATATAGGCAAGTTTACAGCTTTGTGGTTGTACCCTAAAATCATCATTAAAATGGAGAGAATAGATTTTATAGAGTCATCAGGTGGTGAGGACAGCAAGCTGAAAGCTAATATTAGCAAGGCAGCAACATGGCTGTAGTATCGCTTCTTTTCTATAACTAGACGAGTACAAAAACTTGCCTATGGTGTCCATTTTGGTACTGAATAAAGATAGAATTGCTGTTCTCTTCATAATTTTGTTTTAAACTAAGTTACACTAATGCTAGCTGGGTTATTAGCTAGCTTATTAGCCTAATGCTCAGTGGCTAGTCAAGCAGTCAGGATTGACGGACACCACAGGGATTCCCAATGTTTACTTGCATGCTGGGTATCGTAGTGAGAGATTGATCAACAAAAATAGGAAAACAATATAAAATCATGAATTCTGCCAAACCAACAACATAAAACAATGAATAGGATATTCTAACTTTAGCCCCTTCAAGTTACCTCAAACAGACATGCTTATCTGGTGTCTGACATTGTAGCTACATTAACCTGTAACTAACTTCACCTCATAGCGCTGGGACTAACGAAGGAAACTTCAAACCAAACATGTTTTGGCTGATAAATTGCATAAAATCTTGTCAAACTATCTCTTTAAGGCAATGGATTTCTTACGTGAGGTCTTCACTGACAGCTTCTCTGCAAGTTGAGCCCTCGCCTCATACTCCAGTTGTGTTGCCGAGGCCACGAAGTGAGAAGGGTTGACTGAGGGCACGTTCTCAATCAGCAAAGAGCACTTCAGGTTGACGTAGGTGTCTCCTGACACAATCACTTTGACGTCCTTTTGTGCATTGGCCTCAATAAGGCAGCCGTAGGCCTCAAAGCGCTCTGCTACTCGCCTTATTGTGTGTTCCTTGTCTTCCTGGTCTTCTTGTTCTGCAGGATTTGATGGCCACTCATCTAGGAAAATGATTACGTCAGCTGACTGGAAGGCCTGTGTCAGGTCAGAGTGGACAGTGACCTGGTGGAGCTGAGGCAGGGCCAGGTCCTCAACTTCCATTTTTAGACCCAACAGAGATTCTTCACCGCTATCCATGTCTAAAAGGTGGAGGCTGATGGTGGGGACGTCCCTGAAGACCCCAGTTGTGAATAGCAGGGGAATGAGGCTGTAGCAAGTGGAGTTTAGAGCACTACAGAAAAGCAGATAAGAAAAAAATAATATGAACCTTGTGCACCTTAAATGTGCACAGTATCGTTATTAGTGGACCTTGCTGCTAATGTTACGCTTTGTTCATGGCCAGCTCTAGCCTTTTGTGGGCCCTAAGCAGGATTTTTGGGGTCCCCCACTCTACGCTATGTCTTCCCCAGACCTACATTGTAAACAGTTTAAAAACTAAAGTGGAGAGAACAATTTCTGGACCTACCAACTACATATTGAATATATACATACATGAAGGCTGTCATGGGCTGGAGGGTTAGGTAATCAGCCTTCTACAAGGTCGCCAGTTTGCACCCAGAGCCGACAGTACGTGACTGAAGTGCCCTTGAGTCAAGACACCTAACCCCCGAGTGCTCCCTGGGCGCCATGGATAGGGCTGCCCACCACTCTGGCCAAGTGTGCTCACTGCCGCCTAGTGTGTGTGCATTCGCTAGTGTATATGTGGTGTTTCATTGCACAGGTGGGTCAAAATGTGGGGGTCAAATTTCCCTGTTGTGGGTCACTTAACAGAATTAATTTAAAGCATTTTGCAGACACTCTTAGCAGCTTACAATTTGCACTTTTTGCAGAGGTAGTGTTAGGAGTCTTACCCAAGGACTCTCACTGGTATAGTGTAGGGTGCTTGCCTAGGTGAGGGATTGAATCCCATTGTACATTGTATAGACCAGAGATGTTATCCACTAAACCACTAATCCTGGTCCTTGAGGTCTGCCTTCCAGCAGAGTCTAGCAATCACCATCTACTACATCTGTTCCAGCTAATTTACATCTTCAGAAGATTGGCTGGATCGGATGCATTAGTGTTAACTGAGGGAGGGCCAGCATGTTGGAATTGAACTATACAGGAAAGTCAATCTCCTGGAGATGGTGACCATTGCACTACTCTACACCAAGCCTAGATGGGATGATAAAGACAGCTGAATTTATGGAAATGCTCCATTCGTAGAGGCTTCATCCACATAAAGGACACGCATACCAGGAGTGGGGTTCGAACCCACGAGGGCATGCGCCCATTGGATCTTAAGTCCAACGCCTTAACCTCCCGGCCATCCTGGTCCACACAGCCTCGTTACAGGGAATGTTGTGTACGTGCTGTTATGTCCTACCTTTTTTTGTTTGTTTAGCTTTGAAGACACTTTCTGGCCTATTTCGTATATCATTACATTACATTTTTTGTGTTTTATGTAGGCTAATATCGCTAACAAGTACTGGAAGCAGTTATCATCTCAGCCTCACCTGCTAATCCAGATGTGAAACACTCTGAGTGAGTTACGTTGGTGCGTCTCTTCCTCCAAGCGCAGCCCAGTCGCCTGATGATTCTCCTCTGCGATCTTCAGCATCAGCTCTGTTCTCATGTCAGAGGTGATGCCGTAGTAGCCCTGAGAGATGGAGATGACCGAAAAGTGGGTTTTATTAAAGCCCAATGCCCTAAAAAATCACAAATCTAAATCTGCAGATTCTGGAATCAGCATTGGTGGTGATAGGAACCAGACGTTGGGTAGGAATGGTCCTGAATACACTGCCTGTTGCCTGAGACGCGGTTTTAGGAGAGAAGCTGTTGGTCTAAAACATATTTTTTAAACTCCATTCATGGTGCAGGGGTACATGGGGGTGTTAAGGCAAAACAGCCCCCAAAGAAAATAACCCACAAAATAACCCAAAAACTAGCCCGGGCTGAAACACTCCATATAACTTCAGCCTGAAAGGTCAGAGCTAAACTGCCAGGTGGTATGTATGTAAATGGGTTTTTATGACATCACAAAATCAATGTACTGTATGGAACAGTGCTTGGAGCTTTAATAGTGTCATCAAACCTTTTATGGAAATAAAATAGTTGTTTTTTTCAATGATATGGTCACTTTAACACAGAGTAACATTAAAACTTTAGGTTATAATACATACAACGGTCCTGTGGCTCTCATTTATTCCTCTTTTTATTGGTAAATTGTCGTCTTGTCTGCATACCTGTACAAACTCTAGAAAATCACTGAATCCCCCGAGAAGCATGCCCTTTCCTCCACGATCAATCAGCTCTCTCCACATGATGGGACAGCTCTCATGTTTCCAGCCTCTTGATGAACATGTCTCTTCAAGCCAGTCCTGAGATATAGATCAGAAACAAATCACCACTATGTATAGACGCTCGTATCCACCACTGTAGTAAATATCTATCCGTTTAGTAACTCATAATAATGAGAAGGTTTCCTGTACTTATTACTTAGCATCTCATAATTATGACTTACTGTCTATGAGATTCAACAAGGAGATTCTACATCATAGTTATTGCTTCATTTCTCATAATAATGAGAAAAATAATAAGAGAAAGTAAGCTATAATTATGAGATGCTAAATCATAACTTTGAGATATTTATGAGATAATTATGAGAAAGTAAGTCATCATTTTAAGACATTCGGTCATAATTAGGAGATGTGAAGTCATAAATATGAGAGCGTAAGTCATAATTATGAGACGCTAAGTCAATTTCATGAAAAAGTAAGTCATAATTAAGAGATGGAAGGTCATAACTAAGAGAAACTAAGTCATAATGATGGGAAAATGTCAGAATTATGAAAAAGTAAATCATAATTTTGAGATAGTAAGTCACAATTAAGAGATACAAGTCATACTTAGGAGAAAGTAAGTCATAATTATGAGATTCTAAGTCATAATTACGAGATGTTATGTTTACGCCATTTGGCAGACACTCTAATCCAGAGCCACTTACAATTTTGATCATTTTACACAGGTAGGCGAAGGGAGTGTTAGGAGTCTTGCCCAAGGACACTTATTGGCGTATTGTAGGGTGTTTACCCAGGCAGGGATTGAACCCCAGTCTACAGCATAAAAGGCAGCGGTGTTACCCACTACACTAAGCCAACATTACAGGAGTCTCATTAATATAATGCACTAAAGTGGACTTTAGTCATGCTGGTCAGAGCTGTACCTTCCAGTCCGCGGGCTGAAGGCAGATTTTGTGGATGTGGAAATCGGGCAGGTTCCTCTGCAGTGAGTCTGCCAGCAGCTCAGCCTTAGCGTAGTACGGACAATCCGCCTTCCCTGAGCGGGAAAGAGAGGTAGAACAACCGAATGAGCTCGCAGTGTTCAGCTTTAATAAAAAAACATCTATTCACACTTTGGTAAAGCCTTTATTATAGCTTTATCACAGCTTGGGGAACTGTATACAACCTGCTAGCACAAACTTAGCCATGATTCTGTAGTTTACATCCGTTGCTAGGCAACCACTCAGCTTTAGTTATTTAGTTTATTCTTTACATTTTGTTTTTTTTTTTAAACTATATTGTTTTTTATTGTTATTGCTTTTTAACATTTTAATTAAAATAATTTTATTTCTTTTATTTCTGTTTTTAATTTCATTCGCATGTGCACTTATAAAATAAATAAGAAGACGTAAAATAGCTACATAAAATGATCAATATTTTAAAATGGTACTTTTGTTCAGAATAGTGTATAATTTGGCTGTTTTTGGTACTATTTTACCATCTTTAACTCATTTTTTAAGTCGTTTTTGAAAAGAAAAGGCCTTTTGATTTGGTGTTTGGGTAAAACGCATATCCGCTTCGTCATTGGTAATGGCTCAGTCCCAAAAAGCACCCTACTAAATACATAGGGCACTACATAGGTCACGAAACGAGCTGCTTCCACACGGAGGGAAAGGGAGGGGGCTATGTGTAAAGAGCGGATTGGGACTCGGCCAGTGTAGCGCCGGTTTCTGAAGTGAAGCGCTGTCCTCGTGTGTGGCAGTGAAGGGACGGGCTACAGCGAGCTGTGTTATTAACGCGGTGCTGGCGGTTTAATGCGGAGCGTCTGAAGGTTCGTTTAGCTCCAGTTGACGGTCTGAGCGCTAACGCTACAAACCGCCGAGCCGCCCCAACATGCGGCGGCGGAGCGGAACGAGCTGGACGGCGAAGTGAAGGTTAAACCTATTTTTTACGACGCAGACTTTCATGTGTGAACGGACTGCGGCCTCAGCTCCGTCATGTGGAGCATAAACCGCAGTAAAAACTGTTTTAACCGAGTTCGGTTCTGATTTTAACGCTAACTGAGCTTCATTAGTGGCTGCTAATGACAGACTGGCTAAACTAAGTTAACCGCTGGTTTATCTGACGCTAACTTCGGTCGGCAATGGATTAAATAGCAGGCAGCGAAGGTACGGAGCTCCTAAAGTGACATGGGATTGTTTTTAATAAGGCGTGGCCACAAAATAGTATATTGAGGCCACAAGTTAAGTTTCTCAAGGTTCTCATTACCCGTGGCCTCAATATAGTACTCAGTGTTGTACCTCGGTGTAGTAAAGGTAATAAACCGTGGCCTCAATGTATAGATACCTTGTGACCTCAGTGTTGTACCTGAGTGTAGAAAATGTACCTCAGTATAGTAACCTGTGGCCTCAGTATAGTAACCTGTGGCCTCAGTATAGTAACCTGTGGCCTCAGTATAGTAATTTGTGACCTTATTGTAGTAACTTGTGGCCTTAATATAGTATCTCAGTGTAGTAAATGTAGTGAGTACTGACCTCAATGTAGAAACTTGTGGTCTCAATATAACCTGTGAACTCAATGTTGTATCTTAGTGTAGTATATGTAGTAAATAATGATGTCAATGTAGTAACTTGTGGCCTCAATATTGTAATTTATGATCTGTATATAGTAACCTGTGGCCTGAGTATAGTAATTTGTGACCTCATTGTAGTACCTTGTGGCCTTAATATAGTATCTCAATGTAGTGATTTGTGACCTTAAGATGTTGTACCTTAGTGTATTAGATGTAGTAACTTGCAGTCTCAATGTTGTACCTCAGTGTAGTAAATGTAACTTGTGGCCTCAATATAGTAACTCATGGCCTAAATAAAGTAGCATGTGACCTCAATATAGTATCTCACTGTAGTAAATCTACTAATTTATGGCCTTAAAATAGTAAATAATGAGCTCAGTGTAGTAACTCATTCCAAAATATAGTAACTTGTGGCTTTAATATAGTAATTTGTGACCTCAGTATATGAATTTGTGGCAGTCTCCATGTCACCTCAGTGTGAAGGTTGTTCAAGTTTCTTTTATTTTTGTTTTATGGAGGAAAAACAGTTTTTAAACCATTTCTTTGATGCTTTCCCTTTTCTTTTATCCACAGGTTCATCATCATTTGGGGCTTTCTTTCCTAAACTCATCGTTTTTGCCTCCTTACAACATGAATGTCTTCAGATCAGGAGAGGAGATGTTGAGGAGGACCATCTTCTTTGGCAGGTTTAGCTCAGTGTGGAAAAAGCCTGGTCCTCTTTCACGGACCAGGGCTGCTGTTCTCAGCTGTAGAAACTGCGCAGGACCCTCTTTGTGGTCGAGGGGAACATTGCAGGAACCTAACTGGACACATAATACAAGGTATTTTTGTCAAGGAGAGACCCACAAACCCAGTGTTGAAGAACAACTGGATAAATCTCTCTGTTTCCAGCCCCCCGGTGCTGCATCCAGAGGGAGCAGAGACCTCTCCGATGTGGCGGAGTTGAGGGTCCCGTTCTACAGAAAGCTGCAGGGGTGTCTGTCGCCCTCAGACGTTTTGGATCTTGTGGACAGGACCACACTGGCCCACAGGCACATCAGCAACAGCTTGACGCGCATGTGGGAGACCACCAAGAAGATGTCGGACGAGCAGAGGCGCTGTGAGCTCAGGCTGATGTTGGAGCACCCGAGGTTCGAGGGTCTGTGCCATAGGGCCAGGATAGACGCCCCCCGTATGCACAGCGATGATCTGGCCTACACCCTGCTGGCTATGGTCAAGCTGGGCGTTTCCCAAAGCAGCCTAGTGGTACAGACATTGCTGCGGGTCATACAGGTCAGCCCCGTCATCATATACTGTTGGTCTCTAAATGGCATGTGTAGCGTACTGCTGTCAAACGACTTCCAAATGAGTCCAAAAAGATTGAGATGAAATTGAGATTTGCCCCTCACCTGAATTCTTCTGTTTTTGCTAATTTGTCGCATTTAATTCTTTCAGGTTGTCCGAATAATTTTGAAATAAGATAAAGACAACAGGAATAAACCCACAATACAGCTTTTAAATGATTGTTCCATTTATTGGAGATAAAGATTTGTTCAAAACGTATATGACCACTGCAAACAAGTAACTGCGTTCCACCTTTGGCAGGAACAACTGCAATCAAACGTTTGCGATAACAGGCATTAAGTCTTTTACATCCTTGTGGAGGAATGTTGCCTCTCTTCTTTACAGAACTGTTTTGATTCAGCTACATTGGAGGGTCTTCAAGCTCAAAGTCCCTGTTTAAGGTCTTGCCACAGCATCTCAATCAGATTACAGTCAGGACTTTGACTCGGTGTAGTAGTTGGTGGTCTCAATATAGTAATTTGTGCCCTTAATGTAGTAACCCATGGCTGAAATATAGTAGGCTAACTCTTGGCCTTAATGTAGTAATTGGTGGCCTCAGTATATTAATGTGACCTCCGTGCGAAGGTTGTTCTAGTTTCGTTTATTTTTGTGTTACGGAGTAAAAACAGTTTTTAAAACGTTTCGTTCATGCTTTCACTTTTCTTTATTCACAGGTTCATCTTCATTTGGAGCTTTCCTTCCTAAACTCATTTTGATTCAGCCTTTCCAGAACCTTAGTTTTGTTTCTTTTGACCCATTCAATGGTGGACTTACTTGGCCATTCCCCTTCAGGATTTCCTGATGGAAAGCAGAATCCATGGTTCGATCAGTTATGACAAGTCATCCAGGTCCTGCAGAAGCAAAGCAGCCCCAGATCATCACACTACCACCACCATGTTTCACTGTTTGTGTGATGTTCCTATGGCGGGCTGCAGTGTTAGCTTTATAACAGATGTAATGGGATCCACGTCTTCCAACAAGTTGCACCTTTGACTCATCAGTTCAGGGAATATAATCCCAAAAGTCTTGGTGGCCATCTAGATATGTTTTTTTTTTTTTTTTTTGGCAAATGCAGGACAAGCCTTTGTATCTTGTTTGGTCACCAGTGATTTGCGCCTTACAACTCGGGCTCGGATGGCATTTTTGCCCAGCGTCTTTCTTATTGAGGAATCGGGTACATTGATCTTAACTGAGACAAGTGAGGCCTGCAGTTCTTTAGATGTCCGTCTGGTTTCTTTTGTGACCTCCCAGATGAGTCGTTCATGCATTCTTGGTGAAATTTTGGTAGGCTGGCCACTCCTGGGAAGGTTCACCACTGTTCCAGGCTTCCTGCGTTTGTGGGTAACGGCTCTCACTTTGGTTCACTGGAGTCTCAGAGTCCACGTGGCATCTATCGCTGCTTTTTGAGACCCTCCTCATATTGCCAGACAGGTTCTGTTTAAGTGATGTCAAGCAACAAGTCAGCAAGTTCAACAAGTCTAGCATAAATTATGTCTGGGTGTGGCTAGTGAACCTGAACTAAATAGTCGCTTATTGATTAATTGTCTGATTAATTAACTAAGGGGGCAGTTGTTTTTTGAACTGACAGCATTTTTCCTTGCATAAATGAAATAATCATTTAAAAAAAGCATTAAAAGTAGTTTGATGATCTGAAACATTCAAGCGTGACAAATATGCCATTATATAAGAAAGGAAGGGCCTAATTTTTTGGAAAATGTCATTCATGCCTTTGTGATATCTAGAATGGATTACTGTAACGCACTGTATTTTGGAATTAACGAAGCATCTCTGGCTCGTTTACAACTAGTTGAAAATGCTGCAGCCAGAATGTTCACTGGTACGAAGAAAAGAGAACACATAACTCCAGTTTTAGCGTCCTTACACCGGCTCCCAGTGCATTACAGAATCCAATATAAAATGGCATTGATGGCTTTTAAAGCTTTGAATGGTCAGGTACCTGCATAGGTTGAGGACATGCTTTGTATATGTGCGCCCTCAAGATCTTTAAGGTCTGCCTCTCAATCACTTTTAACTGTTCCTCGGTCTCGTCTTAAACAAAAAGGGCATTGTGCTTTTTGCTGTCGCTGCACCAAGACTTTGAAATGGTCTTCCAAGTGACATCCGGCAGGCATCGTCTGTGACTGTTTTTAAAGCAAAGCTTAAAACACATTTTTATCGATTAGCATTCAACAGTCGTTGATCTGTGGACTGAGGTCTGCACACTGTTGTGTGGATGTATGGTAGTGGTGTTGGGAAGGTGGGAATCCTTCTTTTAAAAAAACGATTCATGTATTCTGAAAATAAACCACTAATTTTGGAACATAAACTCACATGAATGGCATCATAAGTGGACCTTGAATGTAAGAATAATGCAGGATATAGGCCGCTAAGCTAAAGAAGCTACAAACATTGCTGACTGACTACATTTGTGGTGAATATATATTGGACTTTTAGCTGAAGCACTGAGTTAAACATGCCGAGGTTTCTTACCTTCTTTGCTCTTCTGTTGTTTTGCTTTGAAGGAGCGACTGAATCAGTTCGATGACAAGTCCCTCTCCATATTGTCCACCTGCCTCGAAGAGATGGAAAGCAGCAAAAATGCTGAGGCGCTGAAACAGGGTTTAAAGTAAGGTTTAAGGACCCAGAGATTTGTGACAGAAAATGACCACCCTGCAGTAAACAGGGTGCTCTGCTGTGTCCGTCTTATCAGTGAATCTTGATTTTTAAGGCTTGTACTGGAGGACCGAATACCTCAGATCCAGAACGTGATGCTTCTACAGACGATGATGCGCTTGTTGGGGGGAGATACTTCACCAGCCATAAAGAAGAAACTAGAGGTTTGATAATTATTTCATTATTAGGATTTGTCTTCATTTTAGATTGTAGAGCTGCCCACAGAGCTTGATATGAGGCCGCTGGAATGTCAAATACAGTAGCCGTCACGAATATTTGGACATTTGCGCTACACTTAAAAATGTTTAATCTTCATTGTGTTGAGAGACAAAATCTTAAGTTTATTTTAAACAGGCTACTTGTGTTCCTTAGAAAGGTGGCTGGCGAGTTTCAGATTTGAACAGGTTGAACAGTTTGTTTGAGGACTTGTGCAAGTTTACATACAGAATGGCATTGCACACTGCTGAATTCATGATCTCATCCATGAGCTCAAGCACCATCGTAAGAAAAACGGCCTTAGCGCGTCTTAGTGCAACCTCAAAGAAATTTTACCTTCAGTTTGATGCTAAATGTGTAACTAATATATCGCTGTCGTCGGAACAAAACCTCATATCTCCAAAAAAAGGTTACTTTACAGGAGAAGGAAAAAACCTACTTTACTTTTAATGTAAGTCAATGGAACCAGAGTTGTTTTTAAAAGGCATTTTGGACCATTCATCATGAAATGTACACAAAATGTAAAGGGCAACAGACATTTTCAATGTGCCAAAAACTTAAAAATGAAAAAACTGAAAAAATGGAGATATGAGGTTTTCTTCCAACAGCAGCGGTAATTTAAATGTCCTGTGACCTAATTTCACCCCTTAAAACCCAGGTCTGTTACATTCTATGGCTTATTATTCAGTAACTACAGGGGCTTCATAGCTGAGCTATTCTTCGATTATAAAAGTGTGTAATAAGCCTTTGGGCCCATGTCCTGTTAAGGAGTAAAGAACTCCATTGTTTAATATTGGTTAAATAGTCCTTTTACTTTCCTACTCTGACTTATCATTTTTCTAATCTGCTTTTTTGTGTTCCTTCCAGATGAAGGCGCTGTCCATGGCAGAGGAGTTCACTCTTCCCAATGCTCAGTACATGTTGACCACTTTGGCTGCCATGCATCTGAATTCCAAACCACTTCTGGACCTGTGCAGCAAGAAGATCGCTGGTAAAGACAGTTTCACTGACACATACTGTACCTACCTCTCATACCATACCAAACAAATTGAGATCTCACATTTAAGGGTAGTGCTCTAGACCAAGATCAGGCCTAAAACAAGACTGGGTTTTAGGACGTTTAGAGCCATTGCTTTTGCTGTTCGGTACAAACCTAAGCTGAAAACATCTCCAGGAAGCCGTTCCAGAGTGTAATGTAACTTTAAACTAATCAAAACTACTGAAGTACAGTAACAAATTACATGTATTTTGTTACTGTCCACCACTGTTACTATGCACAAATGGGTAATATCATGTGGTTTGCTTCCCCCTCGCACCACCCCACCCTCCAAGTACGGCATGGTACGAAAGGAAAATACTGTGATCTCCAACTTTCTGTCACTTTAATCTAGTCATTCTCTCTTGGATTGGCTTCAACTTTGTTTCTTACGTTTTTCTCCTCTTCCTTTCTTCCTCAGAAAATGTGCATGGCGTCCCCTTCACCCGGCTGCTGGGGGTACTGAAATCCTGTCGTGAGCTCCGCTACAGGAACTATTCTCTCTTCTCATCCATCTCCGACTACCTGGCCAACACATTCACCATGTGGAGCAACAAACAGGTTAGATGTTTATAATGGAGGGCAGGAGTACTAATGCTTAGCCCCAAGTCTTTTTAAAGTTAAGCACATTACAATTTAAAAGTGGACTAGACAGATAATAAGCCATCGTTATTATTATTATTATTATTATTATTATTATTATTATTCACTATAAAGGTGTCTTTATACTAAATTTGTCTAACAAGATAAAGTACGTTTGATGATTTGACAGTAATTCGCAGAGCTGGGTTTCTAAATTAAGATGATTCTTAAGTGGTAGAGCGTGATACCAGGTCCTGATCATTTCCTGCCTTTCTGACACCCGTTATTGAAAAGTTCTTCTCTCAGGCCATTTCTTAATTTGAAATATTAGTAAGTTTTATGTTCTGAGTTCAAAATTTAGAGGGTAACATTTTATTTGGAGAGGTCCTTTGTAGATGATTAATAAACCCATAAGAGAGTGTTAGTAACACCTCAGCAACATATCAGTGATGTGTCAGTAATAAATTATCTGAATACGTTGAAGTAAATATCTTGAAGATGTTCTGTTGACACATTAAGCAAATGTGTTATTAATATGTTACATGAAATGAACCTAATCCTAACCCTCTCCCTGGCCCTAATCCTAACCCTAACCCTAACCTTCACTTCAACCCAAAACCTAATCCTAACCCTAATCTTAACCCAAAACCTAATTCTAACCATCACCCTGGCCCTACACCAGTATATATCCAGGTTCAGGATGGTGTCAGTGTGTCCGTATCAGCTTATTGAGGGTGTTGATGGTCTGTATTGTACCTGTTAATGTTCAGTTCCTCTCAGTTAAACATCTACAGACCTGAACTAATTAAAGTCTCTTGATAATCTACCGAATGCATTCTCTGCTGCTGCATTACTGACTGTGTTCACATGCAAAGATTTTTGCCAATCCGATTTAATACAATCAATTACAGATTCTGTCTGAGGTGTTTATATCCCCGCTCTAGTCAACAATCTGGAAAATCTTCGTTTACATGCTCACTACAAATAATCCTATGCAAAATGATGCGCATGCGTGGAGCAGCGCTTAGAGTAAATGTTACCATGACAGCGAGCATCACGGGAGGTCCAGTCAGTGTGAGATGAGCAGCAGTGAGCAGTGCTTGTGTTTTTAATTACTTTAAACTGATGTCAGACTCAGAAAAACGTACTTCATATGTACTTATAGAGGAAGCGGCGAGAGGAAGACGTCGTGTTCTGAGACACATAAGCTGGACGTCCATCCCACCGACGTCTATTAAAGCTTGGAGCATAAACTTCGTCTCCTCTGCAGACCAGTTTCTGCTCCCGCCATGTTGAATGTTATAAACTTTCGCTATGACGCGACGCGCATGTGCAGAACGTGCTTACATGTCCCGATTGGAATGTAATCGCATTCAGGCGTTTACATGGCTGTTATTCTTCTATTTAACGGATTATTTAGAGGTTTACCCACCTCGTTCAATCAGATACAAGTTGTATTCCGAATGGCCTCAATCGGCCTAGACTATTCAGATTGAGGTGTTTACATGGACGTATTCTATTCCAATTGAGCTATTACTCGGATTACTAACGGATTATTAGGCTGCGTGTAAACGTGGCTATTGATGTGTTGTTGAGAGATTGTGTGTTTATTTAATGTAAAAAGGACACTCAAAATCACCGTCTACTAGACCAGGTCTTTTGTCTTGGATTTATAGTTGATATTCGTCCTGTTGGAGTTTGAGGGGCTTCGGTTTCGCCCAGTCACCTTAATGGATGCGTTTGCAGAGAGAGTGATGGAAAATCCGGACAGCCTCAAGCTCAAGGACCTCCTCAGCGTTCTGAAGTCCTACTCCTCGCTCAATCACGATCTGAAAGAGAATCGGCAAAAGTGAGTTTTTAATGTTTAATCAGATTCGTAGAAGATTGTGCAGCAACTTTATAGTAGAATGTCTCACTGTTTGCGTGTTTCTTTCTTCAAATTTACTTTTTCTAACCAACTTTGTTCATTTGGCATCATTTTCTATCTCCGTCCAGGTTTTTGGATAGTGTTACACGTGTCCTGGAGTCCTACCTCACCAGAATGTCCAGTGCTGATCTGCTGAAGGCTGTCAGCTGTTTATGTGTGATGGAGCATTTTCCTCAGGCTCCTCTGGAGAAGCTGCTTCAAAAGGACCGTCTAGAGGAGCTGCTACCCAGAGGTCATTTTTCCAGATGTTATTTTATTGTCAGTGATTGAAGGACAGGGTACAGATAAATTGTGCAGCAAAAGATGGGCTACAGGAGAGGTTAGAAATATCATTTTTATAATTTATTATCACAAGCAATATGCTTTTCTGAGCATCTATTCTCAACGCTAAAAGAAAACTCAATAAGCGCGGGTTTTAGTAATTGGGTTTTGTGCTTTTATATTAAAAGTTGGAGACATTACTGCTACAAAGCTGTGGCTTTGTGCCAGAATATTGGGATACGTATTGTGAAAATGGGTAACACATTATTTGGCTAGTCCAATTTAATTGCTTTGTAAATAGTTAATTTACTTTCAAGTTACATCCGACTAATATCTGATTAATCCAACACAACGTTCTTAAATTCTAAACCTGCTGTAATCCTAACTCAAACCTTAACCTCAGCCCAAAACCTAAACCCAACCCTCACCCTGGTCCAAATCCTAACCCCACCGCTGTTTAGAGGACTCATGGACTGTCCGAATACAGTGAAACCTGAAAAAGAATTGTGATATGATATTTTTGCCACATCGGCAAACCAAATCACTACAATCACTAATTATAAACCAACAAATGCACCTATATTGTTGGTGATTCTGATAAAATGGCCGCTGGTTGTAGGTACAGCTGTCCCTGTACGTAGGCTCAGCGGTTTGCACCATTTTCTAGTTGCTGTTTTGCAGCAAAACACAGCTGCCCCTTACGTCTGAAAGTGGTTCTGGAAAGTGAACTCTGATTTTCGAGATCTGGTTCTGGAAAGTGAACTCGTATGAACTTGTATTTTGTCTTCAAGCCCCAACTGAGAACCCAGTTCCTCCTGTTTTAACCCTCAGGCAGTCCGCTGTATAAAGGCGTTGAGCTGAAGCTACACACACTGGACCTGTGTTTGCGGCTGGACAGACCTCCTCTTCCTCCCACCGTCTCACCCATTCCAGACCTCCACAACCTCATCCCTTCATTTGAGCTTCCTCTAAACCCTGGGCTGCTCAGCACACTGAAGGATATGGTTGGGGAGGCTAATGTGAGGGACTCTGTCGTTGAAGAGAGAGTCTATTTTATTGGTAAGATCCACTGCTCATGCTTATACAGGGCGGGCTGAAGTATTTATAGGGGGTGTTATATGTATATATGTATACACGTGTGTGTGTGTGTGTGTGTGTGTGTGTGTATGTGTATATATATACAGTTGTGCTCAAAATAATAGCAGTGTCTTTAAAAAAATGAGTAAATGTCAAAATTCTTCTAACAAATTGTACTTTAATGAACACAAATGCATTGGGGACACAGCACATTCTATTCCAAAGCAGGACAATTGGGAAAAGTAATTAAAACTCAAATAATTATAATGATATTTCACAGAAAGTCAGAAACGTAATGTTCATAAAATAGCAGCGTTGACATCTTTTCTTGGAAACTCAAAAATGTACTGCACAAACTAAGAAATTCTTGATAAGTCAACTTGGTTGAGTATCCTAAACTAATATTTTGTTGCAAAACCACGGTTTCTGATAACTGCTTCACATCTGTGGTGCATGGAGTCAACCAATTTCTGGCAACGGTCAACAGGTATTGCAGCCCAGGCCAATTGTACTATATTCCACAATTCCCCTGCGTTTCTTGGTTTTGCCTCATGCACTGCATTTTTTATGTCAGCCCACAAGTTTTCTATGGGATTAAGGTCCGGGGATTGTGCTGGCCACTCCATCAGTTGAATCATGTTCGTTTGGAACCATGCTTTTGCTCGCTTGCTGGTATGTTTTGGGTCATTATCTTGTTGAAAGGTCCACCTCAAAGGCATTTCCTCTTCAGCATATGGCAGCATGACTTCTTCCAATATCCTGATGTACTCAAATTGATCCATGATCCCTGGTATGCGATAAATAGGACCAACACCGTAGTAGGAGAAACATCCCCATATCATGATGCTTCCACCACCATGCTTAACCGTCTTCACTGAGTACTGTGGCTTGTATTCTGTGCTTGAAGGACGTCTGACGTACTGTCTGTGACCCTTGGACCCAAAAAGAAGAACCTTGCTTTCATCAGTCCACAAAATGTTACGCCATTTCTTCTCAGGCCACTCAATGTGTTCTTTGGCAAATTCTAACCGCTTCTGCACATGTCTTTTATTTAACAGTGGGACTTTGCGGGGGCTTCTTGCTGGTAGGTTGATTTCAACAAGACGTCTTCTGATTGTACCAGTACTCACAGTCAACTGAAGGTCTTCCTTGATCCTCTTGGAGCCGATCATTGGCTGAGCCTTTACCAGTTTGGCTATTCTCCTGTCCATTCGAGGAGTTGTTTTTCTTTTTCTTCCACGTTTTTCTGGTTTTTCTTCCCATTTCAAAGCATTGGAGATCATTTTAGCTGAACAGCCAATCACTTTCTGTACTTCTTTATAGGTTTTCCCCTCTTTTATTAGTTTCTTTATTAAAAAACGCTCATCTTTAGAACAGTGTCTTGAACGACCCATTTTTCTTGTTTTTTCAGGACAAATGCACAGCCAGCATGTCAGTTGCCTTGCTCCTTAAATAAGGATCACCTGTTTACACCCTTTTTTCCCCAGAATGCCCTCCCTAAGTGACGGCCTCCCTAATTGAACTCACCACTGCTATTTATTTGAACACACCCTTTTCAGTTAATCATTCAATTTCACAGAATCTGCAGTATGCATGGGTGGCCTGTTGGGTTTGTTGGTTTTCTATACCCTTATTATACCCTCCAAAAACTTACTTGTGGTGTAGAGTTTGAAATTTTAACAAAAACATTGATTTATCTTGCTGCTGTTGGGGCACTGCTATTATTTTGAGCACTACTGTATATATGTATGTGAATATATATGTGTATGTATGTATATATGTGTGTGTGTGTATATGTGTATATATATATGTGTGTGTGTGTGTGTGTGTGTGTGTGTGTGTGTATCATGAAATTTACACAAAATGTAAACAATAGGTACTTTCGAGGTTCTGTCACACCACTGTTGTTCTGCCTTTAGGTGTAATTTCAGTCTTGTTTCTGTTTCAGACTTTGTGATCACTTTGACTTCAGAAGCCAAAAATGTCCATCGTTCTCCTGAAGAGCTGTGTGAAACTCAGAAACCCCAGAGGTAACCTTCACCAGTGACCATGAAGGAGACAGTAGCAGAAAATAAATGACTGGAATTCTTATCTGACAAAATGTGGTTAGGGTGAGCAATGAGCAACTATGAAATGGTTTAACTTTTTTTCTTGGAAGTAAATGTAAACACACTAGAATACGCACAAATAAACATAATAAGAGAGACAACTTTTTGTTTTTATATATTTTTTAAAGTTATTACTATGTGGCGTAGCATAATATATTCAGAAGAAGCCTTCATGCTGCACTCCAGCCATCACATTTGTTCTATTCCATCAGCAGCTCCTCATTTAATAAAAAAAGTCTGTCAGCTTTGTCAATACTACAATATGTACAGGACATACAGAGAATTCAAATTGTGTTGAAAATGATAGATTTACATAAAGTAGGTATTATATCATAAGTGAAAATACTGGACTTCATCCAGGAGAGCTTTGGAAATGGTTAATATACCATACTGACCCACACAAAATTACAATGGATAGTTTTATTTATTTTTTTTGCATATTTTCAAGCAAGTAAATGATTATTGCCCTAATGGCTTTACATATCGTTTTTTCAGATGCTGAATGTCTAATTATTTAAATCATTTAAAGAGAAACACTGAAACTAAATGAAGTTTTGAATTTGCAGGATTGCAGTGCTCTGTGCCCCTCCGTCCTCTTTTTGCTTTGGTACGACCCACCCTCGCAGCAGACTGGCGATGAAAAGGCGTCACCTCAGAAAACTGGGATATGAGCCTGTTCTGGTAGGTGATTTCCTGTTGTTAAGTTCACGCATATGACCTCAGTAACTGCGTCACCTAAACCGTTTTCTAGCTCAGAGGACGGCAACATGCGGCTCTTTTACTGCCCTGTTGCGGCTCCACAGCAGAATCACATCTGTAGGTAATAATAAAATAATCCTCCTTTACAGTAAAATAAAGCTCAAATAATAAAATAAAAATAAAGATTTAAAAAATATAATTTCCTCATGAATGAGTGAAATGTTTCTTTAACACAGTTCTGTCTTTCAGTTTACTGTCAGCAGTCTTATGTTAGTTCTTCAAATAGAAATGATGGATAGATTACGTAAAAAAAACAGTGGCAATTAGTTTTTTGTCGTTTTAATACTGCAACGCTGTTTTATTAATGTTTTTAACAGTGTGCCATCCCATTCTAAAGCTTCTAGCTATGTCCTTGCACATTTCTGCACAATTTAATGCACAGTTCACTCCCTTATGAGGTTCTTTCTGACTGCGTTATTTATATATTCTTATTCTGACAACTTCTCAATGTTATGCAAGGTGTTTTTTTATTTTTTTATTTTTAAGTTGTACACATTTTTGGACTCTATCTAGAGCACAAAAAGGTTCTGTCTCCAAAGTCAAACTCTAACTTGGTTCTGTAAGGTTCTATCTGTGAGCCAATCAGCACTTTAAATACACACGAGGACCAATCCAGTTCTGCTTTTTTGTCATGTCGCCGCTCTGCGGAAAAGTTTTTAAAACTTTATTAAACAAGAAAACATGAAACTCTGCCTGTCTTAATACAGTTGTTAAAGTACAATTGCCTTAATAGTATTATTACATTAAGCCTTAAAGACGATTCATTAGAAAACATTTAAATTGATGGGGTCTTAATTGCAAACATGAACATTACTTTCATTCATTCATCTTTCCTTTTTCTTCTTTCTCCCAAAATAAGACACTTGGCTCATTACACTTAATTGCTCATTACAGTAGCTGGTTGCTGTCTAATCTGAAGGAGTGTAAACTAATGGTTCCTACCTAAAACTGACCTTTAGCACTGCCTCTTATACTAGAACTGTGAATCGGTGCTTTTTTTTTTTTTAATAAGATGATTTGTCATAAAACAAGAAACGTCATACAAACAAATCATAAAAATAAATGTCATAAAGGAGAGCATTAAATGCGACTTACTGAAACTCACTATTAGAAATAAAAAGACTGCAGGTACATTTTTAGGTCGTCAGGGTACAAACAATGTAAACGTACCCTCAAAGGTCCAGCAGTGGTTTTAAGATCCAAATGTGTATATTAAATGTTTTTCCCAGTGGGAAAGTTTGTCTTTGTAGCTTCTCGTAACTTAATGTTTTGATGTAGAACAATAAAATAAAAAGCCTGGAGAGGAGATGGGGCGTGTGAAGTTAACACTCATTAGAAAATATAATTTCAAAGGATTTTGGTACAATTACTACCTTTTTTCAGAGAGTGTACAGAGCTAATTTCATGTTTTGAAACATAAAATTAGTGTTTACTCTGTTTACTCTATGCACTTCATAAATTACCATTTTTTTCTGGTAATAGCCTCAAGTCTCATGTGGTGTGATGCAAAGAAAAAATTTTATTAAATTTATTTTAAAATTTTTATTACAGTGAAGCTTTGTTGTCTTAAAAACTATTGTTTTACGGACTTTGTTTTATGTTTGTGTTTATTCAGGTGCCAGTCCATGAGTTTGACACCTTGAACAACCAGGAGAGGACTGAGGCGCTGAAAAGGTTTATTTTTCCTGAAGGAGAACGTTCTAAAACAGAGGAAGAGGGTGAAAACTGTGAGGACTGAAATGTTAAGCTGAGCGTTCAGGACTGCTGAGGAAGCTTCATGAACACAGGTGATTTACAGCGCATAAAAAATTCAGCCTGGAAACCGCAGAGCTCACTCAGTCCTGGGTGTAAACATGTTTCGTATCAGTGCTGTGTGCAGGTGTTCGTGGGCTGTATTTAAGAGGAGAAACAATAAAGTATATTTATAAAGTTTCCTGATTACAGTTCTGTCGTTTGTCCATTAGTGATCAACACATCACTCCATTTTGCACCACTTTGCAGTGCATAAGTAAAGGAAGGGAGAGGTTGGAGCTTCCTTAGGGAGAGAAAACGTGATGTTGTGGAAGATCTTTTGGAAATCTTCAAGCAAGTGTGAGTATCACAGATTGCACAGGGCACACTGCCGTCAAACCGTTACGCAACCGTATATAATCCATAAGAAATCGCTTTTTATTCAAGTTAGAAATGTATCTAATGACATAAGAATGAGTTGCCTTACTTGGTCACACAGGTGGAAAAACATCAGTACAGTATCTGAATAAACTAGTGCATTATGAGATTAGTGTTTTATATAAAGCTGGATCTCTGGATATTTTATTATTTGAAATTAAAGGAAAATGAAATGGATGAGGGACATTCAGTTGTTTGCAACTCCTAGTTTGCAACCAACATGCAGGCTGTGGAGTTTGTTGTCGCTGTCAGAACCAAACCTTGTATCTGCATTTGTTTTTTTATTTTCTTTATGTAATTTTAAATTAAAGTGTAATAACAAGTGGACAAATAGAAATGGTCCAAAAGTGATTGTAATAAAATCTTGTAATTTTTTTTTTTTACGTCTCCTATGAAGTTAATATTTTGGTGATACAAGGTGACAACATTTTTGATGGTACCAAAATCGTTTGTTTTCATTTTTTGAAATAATTTAGGGGGGGGGGGGGGGGGGGGGGCTTTTGCCCCTTATAATTTCTCAAAATTTCCTGATGGACAGGCCAACAGAATTGCTCCAAAATGACTTGGAAAAAGTTTAGAACATTTTTTCTTCTGTCAAGTGACCAGCTTGAACAATGAGGGATACACAGATTACACAACATTCTGACCACCTCCTCGTTTCTACACTCGTTGTCCATTTGATCAGCTCCACTTACTGTATAGCTGCACTCTGTAGTTCTACAGTTACAGACTGTAGTCCATCTGTTTCTCTGATACTCTGTTACCCTGTTCTTCACTGGTCAGGACCCCTCACAGGTATTATTTGGGTAGTGGGTGACTCTCAGCACTGCAGTAACACTGACGTGGTGGTGGTGTGTTAGTGTGTGTTGTGCTGGTCTGAGTGGATCAGACACAGCAGTGCTGCTGGAGTTTTTAAACACCTCATTGTCACTGCTGGACTGAGAATCGTCCACCAACCAAAAACACCCAGCCAACAGCGTCCTGTGACCACTGATGAAGCATTAGAGGATGACCAACACAAACTGTGCAGCAGCAGATGAGCTGTCGTCTCTGACTTTACATTTAAAAGGTGGACTGAGGTAGGAGTGTCTAATAGAGTGGACAGTGAGTGGACACAGTGCACCGATAAATATATATACATAGAAATGTATATATGGGATAGTCAGGGGCTGGAGGTTAGGGAACTGGCCCTGTGACTGGAAGGTTGCCGGTTCGATCCCCAGTGCCGACAGTCCATGACTGAGGCGTCCTTGAGCAAGACGCCTAACCCCCAACTGCTCCCCAGGCGCCGTGGATAGGGCTGCCCACCACTCTGGTCAAGTGTGCTCACTGCCCCCTAGTGTGTGTGTATTCACTAGTGTGTATGTGGTGTTTCACTTCACGGATGGGTTAAATGGTGGAGTTTCCCCGTTTGTGGGATTATAAAGAAAGACGAAAAAAAAAAGTCGCTTAAATGAACAGAAGTTATGCAATAAAATGTGCACATTTTTGACAGACAAATGTTTATACAAGACAACTTCTGAAATGACCAGTCATTTTAGATTTTGTTTACAATTTCTTCATTTATTTAAGCAATCAAACGTATCCTGCCAGAGAAAAGAAAACGAATACAGAAAAGCCACAATGTAACCAACACAGTTCGCTCACCAGTTCTTTACTTTCGGATGGAAAAAAAAATGAGTACAATGAAACTATAGCACGATGCAGAAGTGAAGGGACGGCTGAGTGATTAAAGGAATGTGAAGTTCAATGTTTCTCGTCCAACAAACACGAAGAAAGCGAGGAAGATTAGGACGGCCGAAGCCTTCCCAAAACCTTTGGTACATTCGGTGCAAGTATAAACATGGAATCATAACAGCATTGAACTGAAAGAGTAGCGTGGGTTTGGACCTGTCTGGTCGGAGTCGATCTAGGCACACTACGTTAATCTGAACGAGTTCAAGTGTCTGTATTCTTCGTTTGTTCTTTCCAGTACGTTTTACGATTGTGTTCCCACTTTTGACGTTACGACACATTCGAAGGAAGCGTACAATCCAGAAGGTCCAAGGTCATGGCAGTGTCGGTACAAATCCAGGGAGCGCGAGTACAAGCGACTGTGGTTTCTACTCTTGGCTCAGGCCTGGAAAGACGTATTCTTTGAAAGAGGTGACAAAAAGAAGATTGTGTGCACATTCAAAAAAGCTGTGTCCAGTACAAACGGTGATAAGAGCCCCGTACACAACACCTATAGGCTTCAAAATAAAAAAGGAATGGACTCAAATCTTTATAATCCGCTTCGTTTCTTCTTTAAAACGTACAAGGCCAAAAAAAAAGATTAAACATTCCAAATCTGTCCTTGTTTGAAAGTGATTGATGATGGTTTGCATACAATTAAGCCACCATTCTCTTATTGATAAACCCCTTCTCCACATTCTCAGAGATGGTTTATTCAGTGGACACATGCCATATCCAAGTGTTATGTATACAGGTGCCCTTTCAAATGTAGTGAAAAAAGTGTATTGGTCAGTCTGTGTTGTAGGCCGTCCGCCTACCTGAATAATGTGGTGTCGAAACGATAAGTATAAACATGTAACTATAGCAACGTATAAATATGACTAAAGAGAAGTGTTTACATTTGGAACTTACAGTACATTAAGTAAGGTGTAAGTGTCGGTCAGCCCCGTGACGCCAGCTGATTGTGATCGTGCTTGAGGCGATCTAAGATAGCAGTTGCGATTTATTACAAAGCTGCTTCTGCAACGTATCGCGTGTACATTCACACCGCATTGCTGTGGTGGTCAGAGAAAGAAAGGCTTTTTGCAGAAGGAGTGGACAATGCTAGCTTGCCATGCTCGGATGGTTTCTTTCTCAGCCGTGAGAACTTGTTTCAAATCCAACGGGTCATTGCAGTGGAGCCGCTCTGGCTGGGGCTCGTCATTGGGGTCAGTTGTCCAGCTGTCCAGCATAAGAGCTGGTTTGTTCTCAAGCCGTTTCATACATTCACTCCAGTCTCAGCTTTGGGCTGGCCAGTCGTTTTATTCTCGTCTTCTTTCCAGAAAGTCCTTCTTCTCCCAACCAGCTGGGAGCTTTTACCCGTAGTACGGGTTCACCTTTTCTGATCTTTGAAGCCTTTCACACCCGTGAATTTAACAAAGTAAGACAGTGCACAAAAGAAATCCTAAGTGCTTTTGGTGACCATTTGTTTTCATCGAGCAAGAGGAACTGAACTCGCAAGTTTGAGGCTTTCGAGTCTCTCCTGAAGAAGCATATGGAGAGGGAGTGAGTGCATCAGTCCAGATTGGAGTTCACTCCAGGCCAAAGGTGCTGGTCTCTTCTACCGCGGTCAGCATCTTCTCATACAGCATGGAGAAGGAGGGGTATGGAGGAAGGTCCAGACGATTGAAGCACGTGTGAGCCCTGTTGAAAACAAGAAATTATTTCATGTCAGTAGTTGCAGCTTGGCCTCCAACGCCACCTGGTGGATGTCTTGTGCAGGGCAATTCAGTGTAATGGCATATTTTATTGATTCTACAAAGGAAATCTGTCATTCAGTCTGGGAGCAGAACAGTGGCACCAGCAAAGCAGCACTGCCTTGGGTAGTGAGAGTTGAGAGCCTTGACCAAGGGCACAACCAGGAATACGCGCCAAGTCCTTCTGGTTAGTCGCCACCTAATGACTACTGACTAGTGTTATCATGAGTTTTAGACATCTTAGACAATGTCGCTTTTATATTGAGCACCCACTGTATAAGCTCATCTGGTCCCGCTTTATATTAAGTGTCTCTAATAACTGTGTAGTTACATGTGAACAACAATGTAGCTACTAATGATGGTCACATTATGTAACTACCAATGACTTAGTTACAGATGAATTGCAGACATGCACCTTAGGTAATATCAATAGTTGTAACAGCCGATTCTCTCATGTAATTACACAAAGGTAGTAACATAAGTGTAATTACATTTGTAATCAGACTGGAAGAGCAGTTTTTTTCCCCAGAAGTTTTTCTTTCCAGCATTACAAGGAAGTTTGTAATACCTTATTACAAATACATTAAGGCATTACTGACACAGTATCTGCCAGCTTTCCTATCATTTAGGTGGCATTTATGTTGCTTGTGCTGAGACACTAACCAGATTCAGCTTTAAACCAGTCCGTAATGTGACAGAACAGCAGACGTCCCCTTATCTCAACATGCAACTTTAATGACATGAATTAAATGTGTTTCAAAGCACTGTCTATATTACCACTCCATTATTACACAGTACCTACATACCAACTACACAGGAACTGCCCACTTACTGTAACTTAAGTGTAACTTTACACAGGAACTTTTCTGTAGTGTAAAGTTATACATGTAATTACATGAGGCAAAACTGAAGTTGAGACATGTCTAATAACATAGGCTGTACTTCTGTAATCCATCTGTAACACTGACAAAATAATCAGTAGTTAATGTTATTCACGTGTAACTACACATTTATTAGAGACAATATAAAGTGGAACCGCTCAGCTTATCTTCAACTGTCCAACTGCAAATATCTAATTAAACGCTAAACCTAACTCAGTCTAACCCTAACCTAACTGTAAATTAGTGCTAGGCAGCACGTTCAGTATCATAACGTTGTAAGCATATCAGAAGATATAACAAATTTAGTAAACTTCACTGACCCCTTAAAATCCCAGGTCTGTTACATCCTAAAGCTTACTATTTAGTGACTCCATGGACTACAGTGCAAACTGGCTGAGGGCTTTTTCGATTAGAGTGGTCAAGTCAGATTTGTTTACATGGCGGTGGTAGCGTTAACGCCTCCTAAGGCTCCATCCCAGAAAAAAAAACTAAAAACTATGACATAAAATGCTTATGAATACACTGCCTGATGTCTGAGATTTCACGCCAAACCATTCCGAATGACTCTGTTTACACCTCAACTGCTGAATTATGCAGGAATTTAGAAAAATCAGCAGAACTGCCATTTACGTCATCACTAAATCACTACCACTGAGGATCAGTAGTGAAGGTACCTGGGTAAAGAGGTGATCTTGCCCCACTTTTCCACACAGAAACGCCGAGGTCCGTTGCTGCCTCTGAGGGAGGCGAAGCCTTCATAGGGAATACTAGACGTTCCTGTCACAAACTAAAAAAAAAAAACGCACAATGTAAAATACTGGAGCTCCAACACGTTTTCCAAGTACTTTTTAAGCTCTTTGTGTGTTCACTGGCCATCAGGTGTTTGAGGACACTTAACCAGATTCATTCTCAACTAAGCAATATATTTCTGACAACAAAAGCCCTTGGCAATTACATCAGGTGGAAGCTCACCTGAAGCAGCCGTAGTCTTTGCTCGTTATTGAATCTCTCCACCGCTGCCCAGAACCAGCGAATGACAATGTGGTTGTCATGATAACCTGGAGACAAGCAGCATATGTGAGTGTGGTTATACATGATTGTATCCATATACAGTAACAAATACAGTACACATATTAGATGGTTATTATGTACAGTCATATGCAAAATTTGAACAGCTGACTAAGTGAAAATAAAGTTCACTTTTCTTACGGAGAACAAACAAGTCATCATAATTATACATTGTAGTTATGCACACGGCAACAACCACGGAGCCTTCGAACATCAAACTAAAGACACAGCATGTAAACTGCACTGAAAATCTCACACACACTGAAAAAAATAAAACAAATATTTTGTATCAACACAACTGTGTCTTTTATTTCACTTATATTTGGCAGTGACTATTCTGATGTATTCTACTGGTGTGAAAATGATGAGTCAAGTATGAATCAAGTTAACAGTGTATTGCATGAGTGAAGGGTATCCTTAATGTTTTATAAACCTCCAAAAATCAGTCCTGCATTACCTCCTCGATATTCTGTGTTGTTTCTCCAGTCTCCCAGATCAATTTCTGCTGTTCCAGCGATCACTAGCTCCAGCTCCCGGGCATCGAAAACAGACACCAGCCGAGCGTCCACAACCTGCATTCAAACATCCCGTTAGTTTTTGATGTTTTGATTTATATGTTGTGATACCGATTTGTGTCCATCTACAACTTTCATATAAAAGATACCCTAAGCAACACAATCATATGTACACAGATGAGCCAAACCATTACAACTACCTGCCTGATATGCTGTTGGTCACCTGTGTGCCACGAAAGTAGCTTTGACCTGATGAGGCATTGTCTCTACAAGACCTCTGAAGGTGCCCTGTGATATTTGGCAGCAAGATGTAAGTTGTAAGATGAAGCCGCTGTGGATCAGACTTGTGTTTCCAGCACATCCCACAGATGGTCGGACTGAATTGAGATCTGGGGAATTTGGACGCCAGGGCAACACTTTGAGCTCCTTGTCATGTTCCTCATGTTTCAGTGCGGCAGGGTGCAGTATCCTGCTAAGAGAGGCCATCGCCATCAGGCAATACCTTCTGATAATACCTTTGCCATGAAGGGGTGTACTTGAACATTTTAGGTAGGTTGCACTTGTCAAACTGACGTTCACATGAATGCTTAGACCCAAGGTTTCCCAGCAGAACACTGGCTTGTCTTCTTCCTCATTACCATCACTTTCCCAGGCAAACAGCACACACTTAACCAGCTGTCCGAGTGATGTAACTGGGCTAACCAGACCAGGCGATCTTCTTCCAACGCCTTCGTTCCAAGGTCCAGTTCCAACTCCTGCATGCCCGTTTTAGTTGCGTTCAATGGTGGACAGGGGTTAACATGGGCACTACGACCTGTGAATACACAGCCCCATATGCAGCAGGGTGCAATTCACTGTGTTGTCACACATTCCTTCCAAATTTCTGTGACTTGTGCAGCAGTTGCCCTTCTGTTTGGATCAAATGGGATAGCCTTCGGTGCCTTGGGTGCCTAACACCCTGTCAGTGGTTTGTGGTTTGTTCCTCCTTGGATCACTGCCAGTGGTAACTCACCACTGCTGACTGGGAAATCTAGACTTACAGTTTTGGAGATACTGTGACCCCCCAGTTGTAAGAATTGATCATAAATTAAATAATTATTATTTTTTTGGTATTTTTTCCCAATTTTCTCCCCAATTTAGTCATATCCAATTCCACCCTCTAGTTAGGACCCCAAAGCCCCCAAATAACCCCCCGCCCCAAATATTATACACCTGCACTAGGAAGACGACAGATAACACAGCCTTCCTCTGAGACCTGTGAAGAGCCACTGCTGCTTTTTGAACTGCTGCTCACACAACATCATTAGACAGTTGATCGTGCTTGGAGGAAAGTGCCAACTGCCAGTTCTGTTAGGTCAGCTAACAGGCACCTGCGCTGACTACCATCGCGCTGAGTGATGGGGAGATGAGCCATCCTACCCACCCAGAGAGTGAGGCCAATTGTGTTATCTTGGACTCCTGGTGACGGATGGCTGTAGCACCACTAGGGATTGAACTCATGATGATATGACCAACGCTTAGATAGTTGCGCCACTCGGGAGCAATTAATTATTGACTATTGGTATCACTGTATGAACATTAACTCTCATATTACTAGTTTGTCAATAGTTTTATGTTGACAGGAGAATCTCCTCTGCTGTACCTCATAGAACCCTCGCACCAAGCTCTCTGTCTGCTGGACCACCCCCCTCTCTATACGCCACTTCACCATGCGCTCGATGTACTCCTTCTTGTTCTTCTCAGAAACTGGGATATTAGCACCTCCCGGCTTCAACTCACGTTCCGTGATCTGTAAATACACAAAGACACAACCTACAAAGTCTCTTCTTAACGGACCCTTTTTTAAACCCAGTTCTCCCCCCATTTTGACTGCAGATAATTCCTCACCCATTCGTTACGTTTCCCTCTATCACATGATCTTACCAAGCTGATGGTAAAAGCTAGCACATGCTCCTCCAAGATGTGTGAAGTGCCACCGCAATTTTATTAAATTGCTAGTAATACAAGGATATTGGACAGTGTGCTTGACTGAGAATCCTACCCATCCAGAGACAATTGGGCTCTCTTGAAGTCCCAGCCATAGATGGCTGTGGCATCGCTGGAGATGCACTCACGATATTTCTGGCGATAAGCCTAAAGCTTACATTGTTGCACCACTCAGGAGCCCTAACTTCTTACTTGGTTAAATACTCTACTGGATACACCACATACAAATAGCTAACCTGTCCGAACACCTCCTCATTCACAGTGAAGGTGAGGTCCAGCATGTCCTCAATGTCGTTGTCTTTCATCCACTGCAGACTCTGGTGGAACTCCTCATCTAGATACTCCAGATCACTCAGGTCACATGGACTGCAGAAAGAGAGAAAGAGACAGAGTTTAGTGCTCCATGTCGACAATAAATGAGAGAAACAAGTTCCCATGTCTGTGGAGCAGCACTCACATGCGCAGCAGCCCCTTGTAAAAGGGTCGTGTGAAGAAGGCGTCAAGCAGGTACTGATGGATCAGAGCCAGACCCAGGATACGCCCACTAAAGCGAAACCTGAACAGACACAAGAACATGAATGTAACTACAGCATAAGATTAGAAATGGCGATATCAGTTCTGAGTATAACATGAAGTTTTACAGACCATTCATGATGGTTGTCCACAAAGGCGGACATGGGGCTGATCTGGACGGTGTAGGTGTCGTTAGCTGAGTACTCAAACAGGCCGTAATAGGGGTTAAAGAGTTCCCTCGACACAAGAAAGAAAAACTCTCTCGATGGGCCGCTGTAGTCCAGCCTATAAGGTGAAAATAAGCATCACTGATTTGTAATAACATCGTTCAGCCTAAAGTTCTATTTATTAAATGCAAATGTTGACTTGAAACCTGAAAAGATTTGGCTGATCTATAAAAAAGGTCTCACTGATGGGCTCATGAAAAAGACAATGGCTCATACTGAATGACTGAATTTCTGCAGACTTTACCTTCCAGTGTTACCACTAGTGTCATCGATCTGCTGAATCTACACCACAGAATGTCCACTTTATTAGAGCCACTTTATGAACTTTGGCTACCTTATAGCTCCACATTTTAGATGCTGCACAATTTAATAGCCCCCCTCTACTCCATTCATCATTAGTCAGTTTCTGACCACAGGGCTACTCTTGTCCAGATAATATCTGGGTGGTGAATCAAGCTCAGCACAGCAATGCTACTGCTTTGGTAGTCAAGTTGATACAATAATAACAAATGAGAGCACAATGGCTAAAAGTGAAGAGTTAGAACCTTTGATTGTACATATGTGTTATTGAATATTTTAAGCTAATATAAAACTTTATTGGACAGCTCAACATACAGTCTTGGACTCCTGGCTTTGTGGCATCAACAGGAATCAAACTTGAGATCTGATTATGAGGTCAATGCTTATACGGTTGTGCCACTTGCGAACCCCATCTTGCAGGAGTTGCTAGGTGGAGAGTGGTCAAATACCCCAAAATATCCAGCCAAGAGCTGTGTTGTGGTTGGAAACTGACCTTTTATGGAGGACTAGAGGATCTATGAATCAAATGATGGCCTCCATCAGCAAGGTGGAGCTATAAGACAGGGGTTTTTGATAAAGTGGCAACTGAATATACACTGTTTACTTTATTACTGCTAGAAAATAATGGATTGGTAAGTATAATTTAAGGCAATAAGCAGGTATAATTAAAGCAGACAATAAGAGAGATATTCTCTCATAATTGTAGATTCTAAACTTTCCTTCAATATGTTAGGCCTCAGTCATTCATGCAAACCAAAAGTGAGTAATTTCACTATATGGCACAAGTTAACAAAGAGCTTCCTGTTCATATTAGTCCTTAAAGATAGACATGAATTTTCAGTTTTCAAACACTCACCCCTCCTCACCAACAAAGCTAACATAAAGTTTACTTCGTTGTAAGTCCTTCCTGGAGTAGCACATGATCTGGTTGAATGCATCTTCCAGCAAGTGGTCTCTGCGGATTATGAGTCTGATGAAAGACAGAGAGGCATTTGTATGAGAATGCTCAAGGCAGCTTTATTAGTTAGTTGAAATTTAGAGATCTTCTTGTGTTGCAGCTGCACAAATACTTACTTGACCTTTCCTGGACCCTGTCCATAGCCCTTCGTCTCCAGCTTGCGGTAGAAATTACGGAGTTTGGCCTCGAAGTCTCGTTTGTATGGGGCAGGAGCGCGGGCATTGGCTCGTTGTGTGCCTAAGATGAAGAAAACCTAGTCATAATCTGCCGAGAAAAATCTCATTCGTTTTACAGTACTCGACATAAGAGCTACAAATTCTACAGTAATCATTTACCAGCCATATTTACCACCTTATAAGTAAAACCCCAGTTGTTGTTGCCAATGACTAAAGCATGTTATCATTTTGTAATTACGTCTTCCTCATATTGAAAGAAGCATAACAATTCTATTGAAAGTAAAGTGCCGATTTGAACTTTCCATGCATACCACATTTGTAAAAGAAGGACAAAAAAGAAGTGTGAAACGGATGTAAATATTATTAATTAAAATTGTCACATTACATTTACAGCATTTGGCTGACGCTCTTATCCAGAGCGACTTACAATTTGATCATTTTTACACAGGAAGGCGAAGGCAGTGTTAGGAGTCTTGCCCAAGGACTCTTATTGGTATAGTGTAGGGTGGGGATTGAACCCCAGTCTACAGCGTAGAAGGCAGAGGTGTTAACCACTACACTATCCAACCAAATGTATTAATGCAAGAGTGGACGCCACCGAACCACTTTCTTCTAAAACTCATGCCAGTATACATCACTGACACGATAGAAAATCCCCATGACTAATCTAGGGTTTACCTTCACTGGACAATCTGAAAGTGTCAAAAAGATTTAGGTCAAACCACTACAATAAGTAGACCTCTCTTTCGCACCCAGTAAAATGATGCCCTACGGATATACTATACAGATTGATTTGGCACCATGCTAAACAACAAATTGTAAAGATTATCTAAACTCCTAGCCCCATGTTTCATAAAAAAACAACCATAACAGGGGATTTGTTTTGTAGCTGTCCAAAAATGCTGCATTATAGCTGTGAAATCACAAACTATTGACTTACCTCATCGAAACAAATAGAGATATTCTAGGAGTAGATTGTAAACTTTCCTAAAATACCACATTTGTGTTTGTAAGTAGAAATACATTTTATGTAAATTTGAAGTAAATGTAAATTGATGCAAACTTTTTTGCCATGTTTTTGCCATTGTTTAACATAAACAAAACTGCAGACTCAATCATGCCCATATGTAAATTTTATGTATGCGTAAATAATTCCACAACTGCAGTCAGATGCAAAACTTTCAACACCCCAGTTCAATTTTCTAAGTGAAATTTGCACATTAATTTCTATTTATTTGCTGAGTTTAACTTACTGAAAAAAAGAAAACAAAATATAAAATGTGCTAGACCTTTTGAACGGGCCCCATTTTATGTTGTATTTATCCCCCATTTGTTTAATTCAGCAAATAAACAGTAATTTTGGATTGAAATGTGCAGACGTGTTTTCTGTAGAGGATGTGTTACTTATTTTCACTTCGTCGATTCGTTTCAAATCATCAAATACATAAAAATTGACCATGAGCATTGAAACTTTAGCACATGACTATGCATAATTACATAGTTTAATACATATAAATAGAACAGCAAAATGACAGCATTAACTGTAGACGGTTAGACAGTAAATCACCATGAAAATCTAGGACTTTTAGTGATTTCAGCTCCATTCACACGACCAATTAAAGGCTAATTTCATATGTAATAAGGACTTTTGAATCAGGGCTGGTTTTTAAATCGTTTTTCTCACCAGGGGAGTTCTGAGGGGAGGAGACGGGAGAGCCTCGTGGGGATTGGCAGTAGCTAGGGTGCAGTAAGGCATGAGGAGGCACGTACGACATCACTTCCTCTTCGAACAGGCTGAAGACATGAAGAAAGAGAGTAAGTCGTTGACTTTGAATTTAGTCGACTAGTCTTCTGTTATGTCACGGTCATGAACAGCGGACTGTAGGGATGGACGATATGGCACAAATATAACACCATGATACTTTACCACAGTATTACGTATTACATATCACAATATTTTGTTTTCTGTAGTTTGAACAAACAAAAAAGAACCAGTAGCACCACAATTAAAGAGTAAATCTCAAAAACTATGAACACGTTTTATTAAACATTTCACAAACTGCACTGCACTAAATCCAATTAAAACAGGACTAATAATTAGGGATGCACTGGAATTCCAATGAAAAAGTTCTGCTGAAAATGGATGCAAGTGATCTACATTAAAGTGTTGAAATCTAACATTTATAGTGATAGTGAAAAATAGAAATACTGATTAAAAATGCTTTATGTTTCTATCGCCTTTGCATGTGTTCAAACAGCTTGAGCCGCAGCGGATCAAGAGTGAAACTTTTGTGCATCTTTGTGAAACAGTCCATCTTTAACTAACATGTTTTTTTAGCAATATCTGATTTAATGTTCTTTAATGGAAATCTAAGTATCTTTTGGTAATAAACCTTTCTCATTCTCATTTTACTGTAACTGTAAACGCATGCGTTTGTAGCCTGCTTAGGTTCATGGCTGTTTGTTCTGTAAATTCTCTTCTCTAAACACTAAAGTGACTTGCATGCTTGCCAGCACTTCCAGCTGGTGAAACTTTAGTCTGTTGAACGGGGGTCTCAAAACCACATCTATGAGCATTTAAAAAATTAAACCACTTCCGCTTTTTACAGGTTTTAATGCCTTTGGGAATCCACACAGTATCACTTTTTCAATAGTTCACAATTTGTAATAATATTATTAATCAAGTTGTTTAAAATGAAATAGTTCTCTTTCCCAGCATAGCGTTTATCACCTTATTTCATTAATTTAAAAGCATAAATAAAATGGCAAACTATATATTACAGAACTTTTTCTGTTCATTGTTGGGTTTAGTTTTTGGCCAAAATCCTTCATTTTGTTTTTAGTTTTGGTCAAGAATTTGGTAACACTTTATCTGGATGGTCCACTGTAGATTAATTGTAAATGTTCAGTATATATTTAAATAACATTCAATTGAATAGTCATTAAATGCCACTGAACTTGAAGTTGAATGTTACTTAGACTGTTCATTATAGATGCTTTGTAAATGGTCAGTTGGCCTTTAAGTAACCTTCAACTAAATATCCATTATATTCAGGAGTTTATTAAATCTAACCCTAACTCTAACCTTCACCTCAAGGCAAAACCTACATCTACTCCTAACTCTAACCCT
The DNA here is from genome assembly GCF_015220715.1 of Pygocentrus nattereri. Taxonomy (NCBI): domain Eukaryota; kingdom Metazoa; phylum Chordata; class Actinopteri; order Characiformes; family Serrasalmidae; genus Pygocentrus; species Pygocentrus nattereri. The sequence goes on along the minus strand of NC_051222.1, from coordinate 7,507,002 downwards.
AAACATAATGTTGTAGATAATCAACTGAAGATCACCAGAACGTTTGTTAATGATTTAAGTAGCTGTAGAGCATCTATAGGGGACCATCCAAATAAAGTGTGACTAAGAATTTTGATTTCACTGCAAATTATACTCTATTTGTAATGTTGTTGAAGTGCTGATGAGATCCATGATATGCTTAGAAAAACATATTGTGATAACACTTATATTGGTAATTACGAGCAAACTGAACTGAAGGTGCTGAGATCAAGCTTACCTGAGCAGAATGACCAAATCTGCATCACCGGAGAGTCGGACCAGGCCAGCTGCTCCCTCATTACGAATAAACTGCACCTTCTCCCTGCAGGGAACAAATAAACATTGCAGTTGAGAATCCACCTTAAAATTATGAGAATTATGAATGTATGTCTGCTCCAAAAGTAACTGTTTTTCGTCCCTGCATCTCATTTGTAAGACATTAAAGCAATAGTTTGGTAATAAATGTACTTTACAGCATTTTAACCAAACTTTTGTAGTCAATCATGTTTGATGTCTCAATCTTGCTCTTTCAGTTTTGCAATTATTTTACCTTCCTTTGACCCTGGAATGCTGCTTTTTATCCAAATGGACAAACATACAGGCAAAATTCAAAGCCAATGTTTAGAGCTCTGTGACATACTCTTGTCCATTTTTATAAATGACAGTATGTTTTTACATTAGCCATGTATACGTGTAAACGTCTGTATCTGATTACATTCCCTATCGGAAAGTTTGTCTGTTCTGCATGCGCGTCACGTCATAGTGAAAGTGTATAATGTTCAACATGGCAGAGCAGAAACTGGTCTGCAGAGGAGACGAAGTTTATGCTCTGATGTTTAAAAGACGGCAGTGGGACGGACGTCCAGCTTATGTGTCTCAGAACACGACGTCTTCCTCTTGGCCGTCTTGAATAAGGACATAAGAAGGACGTTTTCCTGAGTCTGATATCATTTTAAAGCAAGTAAAAACACAAGCACTGCTCACTGCTGCTCATCTCACTCTGACTGGACTCACCTGATGCTCGTTGTTTTGGTAATGTCTGCACTAAGTGGTTCTCTACGCATACATGTAATTTTGAATCAGATTACTTGTAGTGAGTATGTAAACAAAGATTTTCCCTCAGATTGTTGAGGAAATAAACACCTCATTCACCTCAATCTGTAATCAGAATGTATTTAATCGGATTGGCAAGAATATTTGCATGTAAACACGGCCAGTGTCAGAAACCACATAAGCAAGTCTGTTTAAGGTTACTGAATGACTCAGTTTGGTTTGAGGCAAGAAGATTCAGACACGCAGCTTTCAAGGTGCTAAGTGGTGAATATAAGCTTTCTTTACTTGTTAGCCCCATTAGATTGTGCAAAACTAAAACAACTCAAGATACCAAACCTCTCTTGGCTGACTGACTACATTGAAATGAAATGCTATAAATTGGGAAATTTTGTACATTTGATTCTTTCCTTCAAAGTATTGCTTTAAGTATTGTTACTTTACCTGAGTGAATGATTCCTACTGAACTCCGGCTGCCTCTCCTGCAGGATCTCAAATATGTTTGGTTGTCTTAAAAATGCCACAATTTTATCATTGTAGGCTGCAAAGAGAGCAGAGTGAAAGAGTATGTAATTAAGAACGTTCAGAGGTATTTCAAGAAATTGATTTCAGTATTCAAGCGCTCAACACTTATTGGAGAATAAAGGAATAAACATTCAATAGAATAAAACATGACATCAAACGCACCAACGGGAACCAGGTCCTGGCACTGATTGCGATTGGTTGCATTGAAGGTGTTGGAGGGGCGGGGCAGGACAGGGGGTCCGGTGTGGCGAGGATCATCACCCACCTGTAACGAACAAAAGCAGCTTCTAAAACTCTCACACACCTACTACTCTGCTCTCAGAAACTTGGGACACAACTATTTATTTAAGGGTTTTTCACATTTTAGAATAATAGTGTAGACATTATAAACAGAGTTACCAGCGTAAAGTTCTGCCACCCTTTATATTTTAGCTTCAATTTCTATATTATGTTCATGAACATATATATTTCTATATTTATGTTCATTCTTTGTAAAGGATGTGTTATTGGACTTGTGTCTAGAACAATCAATGTGTGTAATAAAGCTTGCTTTCCCTGTTGCAACATGCAGTTATATGCTGTTGCACTTCAAATGTTTATCCAGTGAATGAACAGTAATTACTACCCACATATAAAAGAATTACAGATGCACTTTTACTGCCTTTCTCCATTAAACATTAGCCATTTTTAATTATGCGCTGAAGTAGCTTGTTTCCAAACCTTATCTTGCAGGAATTATTACACAGGTGCCCCCACCAGCTGAGGGGATTTATATTTTAAATAATGAGTACATTTGCCTTCACGTGTTACGAAGACAGGGGGATTTAGAGCTTAGCGGAGTCATTTAGGTACAGTATGCCAACACACCGAAGATAAGTCAGACTCGACACAAAGTAATCAGCACTGAGGGCAATCTGCTGTCTGTGGCGCGGCCGAGAACAAAAGAGCTTATCACCAAATGATAACTAAAGCACAATGACGTGTGTTTCTCACTGCTGGAAAACAAAAATGATATATTTTGTGTTCATCTTTATTAACAGAGCTTAATGTAGGTGGTTATTTCTGCAATTGTCCATTAATAATGTCATGTATCAGTGTTGCTGCTTACACTGATACAACATTCTGACCGCCTCCTTGTTTCTACGCTCATTGTCCAGTTTATCAGCTCCACTTACTGTATAGCTGCACTTTGTAGTTCTACAGTTACAGACTGTAGTCCATCTGTTTCTCTGATACTTTGTTACCCCCTTTTACCCTGTTCTTCAGTGGTCAGGGCCCCCATGAGCTATCGTCTCTGACTTTATATCTACAAGGTGGACAGACAAAGTCGGAGTGTTTAAAAACTCCAGCAGTGCTGCTGTGTCTGATCCACTCAGACCAGCACAACACACACTAATACACCACCACTACGTCAGTGTTACTGTAGTGCTGAGAATGATCCACCACCCAAATAGTACCTGCTCTGAGAGGGTCTATGGGGGTCCTGACCACTGAAGAACAGGGTAACAGAGTATCAGAGAAACAGATGGACTACAGTCTATAATTGAACCATTTTGACTCAGTAAGTTTCAGGAGCATTTCACACCAAACCACTCTGAATGACTGGATTGCATCTTAATCATTTAATTTAAATACATTGCAAAAAATCTGCTTTGAACGGAGGTAAGTGACCTGCTCTTTGCCTTATATGCTATTACAAAAACCGATTCACTTGCAGTGATTTTTTAACACCTAATCAGTCAGAATACACTCATTCTAAGAGAGTCATCTACTTTACCCACTCTGCAAAGGGCTGCTTGCATACCGTTAAGGAGTAACATAGAGCAGTTTTAGAAATCAGATGCTCTCCAGGTGCTGAAATCACTCAAGAAAAAAGACTACAGTACCTGTGTTTTGGAAAGCTAACTGACTCGTGGCCACTGGGAGGAGCTAGAAGACTAGACTTGGCTGCCTTGTTGTTATGCTTGCCGGCTCAGCCGTGGCGTCTCCAGACAAATTTAAGAGCGTAGGCCCAAGCAGACCACAGAATCAGGTGGGGGAACATGCATGAATAATGTAATTTGACAAATATATATAAAAAAGATAAAGTAAAAATGTAAAAATGGCATGTTTTCAGATATATTCAGAAATATCGCTTCATTCAACCACAGCATGTAATTGATATTTTATAGGTGTTTCCGTTAAGGCAGGGGTGCACAACTCTGATGTCCAGCACAGTTGATTTACCTGCTCCAACACACCTGAACACACTCGCCTGTTAATTGCCAGGTTGTGGGTGTGTTTGAGTGGGGAAACCTCCAAACTGTGTTGTGCACCCCTGCTTTAAGGTATCTAGGGCCAGGACCGCATATAAATTTATTAGTTATTATTGATAACCACCCTGAGATTGGTAAGTGGAATTTATAGACATTTTTTCTTGCCATTTCCCATTACCGGAAATTCAAGTCTGGGTTTCACTTCATTTACACAACCAGCAGTGAGTGCAATTGCATGTGCTCACAGCCACACAGGGAACATGCCAGAAGCAGCATTTTCTGTGTTAATTTTAGTTAAACGTTTAGTTGTTGCAAGGTCTTTACACACTGAGCTGATTTTTATGGACAAATACTGGGCGCATGATTTTTAATGCACTGAAACATTCACATCAAGTCATCATGCTTCATTTTGAACATGACAGAACTGGTAGTAAAGGCGATGGAAGATGCAGACACATCTTAAAGTAAGCCAAGCAAATCCAGCTTCATAACGGATGACACTGCTTCTGTGTGGGCGGAGGTTTGGTGAGAGAGCAGCGGTTGGCTGGGTGGAGTGAACAGGTGAGTGGGGCAGGAGGGGCTCACCAGACGTCGTGTGCTCACCTCCCCGGCGCTGTGGCTGCGCTGTCGGCTGAGGTGCTGCCGGTGGGCCAGCAAGCTGCTGGGCCTGGCGCTCTGCAAGGGCAAGCGGGGGTCTATGAAGGTGGTAGCACGGCAGTTGTGGTCCACGAAGAACGGCTGCAGGAGAGAACACAGAGGGGATTCAGACGAGGTGAGAAGAAGTCAAGCAAGCAAGTTAGTGTCCAAGAACCAAACTCAGATGCTGAAGTAAAGATGGAGAGGTAAATGAGTTTGGCTCCACCAGGTCTGGGTGGCTGAGGCTAACCTTGCCAGTGTGGTCATGCTTCATCTCCCAGCCTCGGGGCAGCTCCAGCTGCTTGTTGGCGAACAGGTTAAGGAATGTGACCAGGTCCCGGTTGTGCTGGTAGCGCTCGAAGTGGTGCGCGTCCCGCCGGACCTTACTGATCATGTGTTTCAGACACGTGTTGCTTGTAAACATGCGGTAGGCACTCTGAGGAGAGAAGGGATATGTTTAGGTGCATGAAACAGCATAGTCTCTAAACGGTGAAGATTAGACCTGCAGGCAGAGAGGGACGACTCACAGGGTTAGAATGGAGCACACTGAAGAAGTCAGGGCTGGTGAGGAACTTAGCACTGGGCGACTGCAGCAGCAGAGAGAGGCGAGAGCGTGAGTTAGCGGGACCCACCGCCACATCTCTGCGATACTCTGAAAATAAAGATCTCAGGGTTAATGTACGTGGGAGGCATCATTGTATAGTTATGTGAGACATACACCCTCTTTCAATTCTGTTTTATTTATCATCATCATCATCATCATTAACCGCTTAATCCAGACAGGGTTAAGGTAGCAGTTGTGAGAGCAGAGAATCCCTGACGACTCTCATTCTCCAGCTCATTCCGTGGGAACCTGAGCCGCTTCCAGGCCAAGTTGGGGATATAATCCCTCCAGTGGGTCCTAGGATCCTAACCCTAACCTAACCCTCGGGGCCTTGTCCTAGTAGGCTGTGCCTGGCAAACCCCCAACTGGAGGTGTCCAGGGGGCATCTTGATCAGATTTCCTAACTATTTCAACTGGCTCCTCTCAATGTGGAGGAGCATCGGCTCTACTCTGACCTCCTCACGGATGACCGAGCTCTTCACGCTATTAAGTGGAGAGTAGCCCGCCACCCTGTGAAGAAAGCTCATTTCCACTGCTTCTGCTTGTATCGGTGATCTCATTCTTTTGGTCATTACCCTCAGCTCATGTCCACAGGAGAGGATTGGAATGTAGACTGACTGGTAAACAGATACCTTTGCTTTTTGGTTCACCTCCCACTTCACCACTACAGTCCGGTAAAGTGGCAGCATTACTGCTGCCGCTTGCTGTTTTATTTACCAGGGCCTAAATCACAATTATGTAGTCATCAACAGCTTTTACAAGCAAACAGGTGGTTATAAAACACAACAGATTTCACTGTGTTCAAGTAGTGACCTGTCTTCTGGACCAGTTTGACCACCATGGAGCTTCCTGCTGTACAATTCTGTGCAAAGCTCACCTGCATAAACTGACCTTGCTCTTGGTGCTGCCTCAAACTATTTCAGCATAACTATTGCTTAACCTGCTTTTTCTTTTTTGGTATTTTAACGTTTCATACTAATGATAAAACCTTATTCTCTGTACATATTGCTCTTGTTTTATTGTTTTTCTATCCGGTGTCAACCAGAGGAGGATGGGTTCCCCTGAGTCTTTGTTCCTCTCAAGGTTTTTTCCTCTTACTCGTGGGGTTTTTCCTTGCCATTGTCAACACAGGCGACACTAATGGGGACTTGGACCTGGATTTTTCTGTAATGTATTATGTCCTTCCCACTTTCACAATCATTGAGAGTCATTAGCAGTCAGGTGTTACTAATCAAATTCACAAGATTAGTTCATTATCAAGACGTGTCACTAACTCTATAAAAGCTGAACTTTTGGCAGTTTGGAGCAGTCAGGTGTCCACACCATGCCAATAAGAAAGGACTTCAGCCAACAGGTCATCGGCAATGACCTCAAAGAAGCAATTGCTCCTGCTCGTCAATCTAGGAAGGATTATAAAGCCATATCCAAACAATCATTCTACAGTGAGGATTGTTTAGAAATAAAGAGTCTTTAAGACTCTTCCCAGCAGTGGGCGTCCCAGCAAATTCAGTCCAAGGTGTTTAGTGTATATTGCCCTGTTTGGAGAAGACCCAGCACAGCATGGTGGTGGAGGCGTGATCAATTTGGGCTTGATTTGCAGCCACACCAACCACCACATTGAGACAACAAAGAATTCCACATTTTACCAAAATATTCTTGTAACAAATGTGAGGCCATCTGTCCAGCAGCTGAAATAGGGTTATGGAATAGGACAATGATCCCAAGCACACCAAACTGACATGTGAATGTCTAAAAAAACAAACAAACAGACCAAACCCAATTGAGATGCTGTGGTGGGATCTTTGGAGAGCTGTGCAATAACGAATACCCTCAAGCATCAATGAACTGAAATGATGTACAATTGTGGGCCAATTGTTGTGTGAATTTGGACCATCCTTAAAATAAGTCTGAGCAACTTGGACTGGAGTTATGGACAGCTGGTCAAGGAAGCCAGAACCCCCCCTGTCGCTCAGCATGAGTGAGAGGTCCTGGAAGAGTGGGTGGAGGTGGGATGTGAAGTTTTCGACATGGGAAACTGAAAGAAGAGGTGAGAATTTATAGGATGTGCGATGGAGGAGTTTTGGCCATTTATAGAAGTTGGTGAAGACCATGCAATTGCTATTTAGACCCTGATAAACAAATATATAGAGTTGAAGGAAGGTGTACTTTCTTTTTCCCCACAATTGTTGACAAATGAGTATCCACTGTCATAACTGTAAGATGTACAGTTCTCTACACAAAATTATTACTGATCTGATGTCAGAATAAGCAAGAGTGGCTTTCCTAAATGCCCTGTTACGGAATAAACTGCTGTAGTAAATCTCAGGACACTGTCGAGGGCACAATGTTCTCTGTGTGTGTGTACCGGGAATGGAGTGATGCATCAGGTCAGTGTCATCAGAGGGCATCTCTGCCGCCTGCTCATCCGTCCGCTCATTGGTTATTGTCCTCCGGATGCTCTGGTACCTGAACAAAAGGGTGACGGACGTAAAGAATGAGAGGCAGGCAGACAGTGAAAGACAGGGACAAAATGAAAGGCACGAAGTGAGAGAGAGTGAGAGAGATAGATGAAGGCCAAATGGAGAAGGTTGCTGTGGAGACTACAGGATGGCATTTTAGCAGTGATTCCTTTTGCGTCAAGGAGGATTAAAAATGGCATTTCGCTCTTTAAGGAAGTGGATCATGGATTTTGAGTTGTTACCTGATCAGAATCATGGAGTGAGCACTTCAGTGCTGCTGATACAGTCAGAGGTGCTGGAAGGGGGTGCTTTCATTACTAATAAGCGCTGGTTGTAGATATTGCATAGCTCATACATACTAGTCATAGGTACTACATTGCTGACAGAAGCTGGTTGAAGTTATTGAATAACTAACACATGCTGGTTTTGGTATATATATATATATAAATATAAAAATATATACACACCAAAAACAAAAGGAGGGGTGCAGTCCTGTGGAAGGCAACTCTCCGTTCCTGCGCCTCTATATACAGCAGACATACATGTATGCGGGGATGAGTGTGGGTGTGTTTCTAACCGGCGGTTGAGCTGCTCCATCTGCTGGATGGAGTTAGATCTCTGCAGGACCTGAGGTGCAGGTGGGGCAGTGGGCCGCTGCCAGGTGGTGGTCCTGTTGACATGATCCACGTAGAAGATGCGCCCATGGCTGTCGATACGAGCCTCCCAGTCTACAACACATAGATTCTTAGAAGTTATTCTTAGAAGTTGGTTGCGGGATGGTTGTTCGGGATAACTAGCAGAACCTTGCTGTTGAAGCTGGCTGACCAGCATCCCTACAGTAAAAACATACGGTTTTGGTTGGTCTAAGCTGATCTTTGATGGTCAAGGTGGGGTAGGTGAAAACATACTCTATGCTGGTTAAGCTGGAAGATGTTTTCAGTTGAGTGTGATGGTTTAGCTTGTTTACTATTTCCTATTACTATTTATAATCTATTTACTATAGATTTATTAACCCCTTTTGAAGCCAGTGTTACTGACAAACCACCATAAAAACAACTGAACTAATTCTTTACTCTTCCAGGTGAGGATAAATCATCAAGCGGTTAAATACAATGCTGCTGAGTTTAATCCAATGTTCTTGGCTTTGTTCTTGGTAATGTTCTTGGCTTTTGACGTAAACGCCAGTCACGGTCAGTTTCGTCTTCGCCACATCACAGGAGCGATTATGAAGTTCCAGTGATTGACAGCTGGGCTCATCGCCCACAGTGTGTTCAAGTCCGCCATAAAAAGGGCTTGTTATGTGGCCACGGCCACTTCTTTGGTTCGTGTCCTCAGATTCTTTAAACTGTTCTCTGGGGCTGCAGCCTCGGGCTCCTCCAGCCGCGCTCGGCTGTTTAGTTCAAAACCTCGTCGAATACAGAGCAGCTGTGATGAGTCTCTTCTAAGTTTTTGGTACAGAAACATCAGCTTAAATGTTTGAATCTAAGCAGCGTGAAATTATGACAAATGTTGAGTCGGACTAACGTTAAAGTCGCATGAAGTCCGATCTGGCTGAGTCGCATTGATGCAGATCGCATACGGATCGGATTTCAGTACCACATATGAAAGCGTCTCAAATTGGAATCGAAAATGTCAGATTCGGTGTGTTTTTTGCTGTTCACACTGACACACATCTGTGTCACATTTGCAGAAAAAGATCAGATTTGGGCTTTTACCTGCTGTGTGGACAAAGCCTAAGCGCCAGAACATTAAGTGGCATATTATGACAATGTCTGGATGTCTATTTATACAGAATGATTACTTCAATATGAACTTTGTGTGTCTTGTTAGATTTGGTAGATTTAATCAGAAATCTCAGGCTCTAGAGGAAAGAGCACAATCGGACAGACTAACCTTGGGGAAAACTAGTTTTTGAAGGTACCATATGGCAAGGTTTTCGCAAAGGTTTGTGTACAGTTCTGAACAACATATACATGTATGTTACATGATTATTCATATTTAGCCTGCAAACATATCATTTGCTGAATTTGCATAACAGTAACTCCATAGGCCTCAGGCCTTGTTTGTCACCCCATTCGTAATCTACGGTCATCTTGATATCGAAGACATTCTGACATTTGCAGGGTTTGCTTGACCATACCTGACCTTACTGGCAGAAACCACAACAATCCATCTGTCTAGCAGTAAATCTAATATATCTTTCACGTGGACTTCATCACACACTGACATCCAAAACCTTCTTATGCACGACTGAGCACATTCATGCACTCACTTGGTGGTAGAGGCTCGTCCACTCTCTGGTAGCGGCTTATGTCGTGACGTACGGCGGGCAGAGAGCGAACAGGCTGATGACCGTTCACCTGAGCGGTAGCTCCTACAGAAACACATCACATTCCACTGAAAATAATGCTTCTGCGTATTAAACCAGCAGAAAGATGTTCATTAAAAAAACAATGAAAAAAAAAAAGCACCTGACTCTCCGTCTGTTTCCGTGGCACCTTGCGCTTGATCAGCCGCGGCTCTTTGTGTTTCCGGCGACCCCGTTCCTTCTGCCTGAGAACCGCCCCCCGATGCCCGTAAACTCTGCCTCCTCCTCCACACGTCCCCTCCTTCCTCCTCCCCATTGGCTTTGCTAGAGCTGCCAGCCTCTTCCAGGGAGCTGCTGGGCTCTGACTGCTTGGCTCCTCCTTCGCTAGCTAAACTGCTACTAGCTGCCGAGGCTTCAGAGACGGCAGCTTCTGTTGCTACAAACACCTCCTCGCTGGCTTCCTCTTTGGATGAACCCCCTTCTGTGTCCTAGAAGAAGATGGTTTAAGAAACCAAACTGCATTTTTATTCCAACTATTTATTTATTTACATCCTAGAAAGGCACATGTTTATAGATGCAACTGCTTGCTATTAGCATCAGGCTTGATAAACAATTGTTCATGCCCTACTCAACTGATAAAACCAGTGCATGGAAGCACAGACAGCCAGAGCCAGTGTAAATTCTGCATGAGCCGCGAGATTCTAAGAGCTGTGGTGTTTTTTCGTGCAGTTTACATCAGACAGTCCGTGTACTTCTGTGGGCCTGAGGCAGAAACTTAATGAAATACAACAAAAACCCCTCTGAAATTTCATGTCAGCCACCCCAACCTCTATTAGCAAACTACTATTAAACTACAGACGTCAAGAACAAAACCAGGACAGTCACTTATATCCGAAGCTGCTCACCTGAGCTGTGGACGCCGGTTGCTGGGAAGCAGAGGCAGGTTGAGCTATTGGTCCTGAGCTGGCTCCTCCCTCCTGGTTCCCTTCTGCTCCGCCATTCTGGCTTTTAGTGGTGCTACTACTCAAAGCCATTGCTTCCGCCTCCCCACCATGACTCCCCTCTGCCCCCTTCTGCTCTGGCTCAGATGCCCCCTGCCCCCCTGTTGCCTGAACTCCATTGGTCAATGGTGCCTCCTGAGAAGAGTGTCCTTCCTCGTCTTCGTCCGAGTCGATGTGCAGCATGGCGTTGAGCCGGGTGTCCGTTGGAAAGCTGGAGCGTAGTTTCGGAGATGCTGCACCCAGGGGCCGGTCTCCGGGGCCCTTTGGGGATTCAATAGCGTCCAGATAGTCATTCAGAGAGACCTGTCTCTGGGTGTGACCCACAGCACCCTCGGCTGAATCGGCGGTGCCGTCCCTCAGGATACGCTCCTCGTCTGTGTCCAACAGACCCTCGTCGGCCCTGAAGGCCTCACTGTGGAGGGAGCCCTCAGAGCCGGTGGGAGATGGACCCCTAGGTATGCGTGAGGATGGAGGCAGGATGTCCTCGTCATCGGACGGGCTGCCTGGGTCACCGTTCACGGAGGAGGCGCCCAGTAGTGAGCCCATAGCGTCTGATTAGGTGCGTTTGAGAGTATTTCAGTTTTACAGGGAAGGTGGAAAGCAAGTTAGCATTTATTAGCCAAAATACACAACCAGTCAAAGCAAATGATGGTGAGGAAAAGCTGTTCTTCTTATGATCTTCATGGTCTGCATTATTATATTAATTTCCCTTACTATTGTCCTCAACTGCTATGTGTGTGTGTGTAATATATATACACTGATCTAAAGCAAGCTCTTGTCTTTCAGGTCACATATTTGTCTTGTACTTGTGGTTTTATGTACGATTATATAATTTTATCTCAATACAGGCCGTTTTATTCCTGTGCCTGTAAGACTGATACATGTACTATGTACCTCAGTCGCCCAGCCAAAAACACTTTTAAAACTTCAATGAAATTTTCCTTATAACTATAGCGCAACTTATAACTTCAGGGTGAACTTGGGGCCAAACTGCTGTAGGCTGATTATACTGGAATTTGTTGATTTTGTGACATTATAAATGAATAAAAAACAAAACAGGCCGTTCTGCAGCCGCTAGTCTCGTGGGCAGTAAATGGTACGTTTGGAAATTTTTACATATACATCACACTAAACATTTAAAAAGTGACCGTTCCATGATATGGAGTTCGTTCGTCTTCGATGATATAGAGCCTTAAGTACTTGCAGATTCTCTGGGTATTTTGTATCCATTTGGCTGCCAGTGTTTCCACATTTTTTCCACATATATAAATATATGTATGCACACAATAAATCTTCTCACCTTCATGTCCGGTGGAGGTGATCTCCACCCTAAACTGAAGCTGACCGCTCACGTGCTCCGTGGGCAAACGGCGACACAGTGTATAGCTTACAGGCTGATCCCTGGATCGAACATATACACACACAGACACAGACACACACCCCAATACTATCATCAATCACAAAAAAATAACGTCATAATAAAATGTCTAACATTAATCCCTTAAACTCAGAAGACCCTGTATATGGGCCACACTTCAATTCCTCTCATACCTAGCTATCACTTAAAGTTCAATGATTAATTACAAATGCTGAATAATTAATAGTATTACTTAAATAAATAATAGTAGTTACTGAATAATTCACAACATTTACTCAATAATGGTAGCTGCTGAATAATTCATAGCAGATACTGAATAATTCATAGTAGATATTCAATCATTTAAAGCAGATACTGAACAATTCAAAGCAGATATGGAATAATTTATAGCAGATGCTGAATAATTCATAGGAGTTACTAATTCATTTACAGCAGATAGTGAATAATTCATAGCAGATAGTGAATAATTCACAACAGATACTGAATAATTCATTGTAGTTACTAAATAATTCATAGAACATATTGAATAATTTATAGCAAATACTAAATCATTCAGATTAGGTACTGAATAATACACAGCAGATACTAAATAATTCTTAAACACTGAAAAATTCAAAGCAGATACTGAATCTTTAATAACAGATACTAAATAATTCATAGTATATACGGAATAATTCATACTAAATACTGCATAATTTACTGTAGTTACTAATTAATTCACAGCAGACACAGAATAATTCATAGCACATACTGAACAGTGATATTCTGTAGTTACAGGTAGTCACTGACCCTGACGCATGCCTTTCCAGAAGCCTCTGCACCGGTATAACCAGCTGACCTAAAAAGCGCTTAATGATTGGTCGACTTTTGGCAAATTTGTCCTTGACCTCGATTTCCAAAACATCAGTCATCAGTGCGACAAACGTGTACTTCTGCAAGAGATCAGAGGAAGTTACTGACAAAAAAGAGGAAGAACAAAGAAAAGCAAAACACATGCTGTAAATAGGAGAAAGTAAAGGGATAGAGAGAGAGATAAAGAGCCTCTTATACGAGAATAGAAAGTGAAACCAACATATAACTGGGACGGTGATCTGTGAGTTTTCTCTCGATGATAGGGGGGTGGGGGGTGCAACATGATAGGTCTTAATGTGTCTTGTATTAATTTGTCTTGTGCCACCGCACTCTTAAAAGTTCATCGGAAAAACAAGAATGTCTTTTAAATAACATGATGAATTTGGCCAAATAAGGTTAAAAGGCTGTTCCTATGTATGTACATTCCATCCTCCTTCGTTAGCAGTTTATTTTTTTAAAGTTGACTTATTTGACATATTTTACTATTAGGGCAGCATGGTGGTGCAGCGGGGAGCACTGTCGCCTCACAGCAAGAAGGGCCTGGGTTCGGTTCCCCGGCCGGGCGACCGGCGTCTTTTCTTTGTGGAGTGTGCGTGAGTTTCTGACCAAAGTCCATAGTCAGGCTAAATTGTCCCTAGCTAATTTAGCCCTGCGATGGGCTGGGGACCTGTCCAGGGTGTTTCCTGCCTTCCATCCAATGGCTGCTGGGATAGGCCCCAGCTCCCCCCGTGACCCAGGAGGATAAGTGGCTTAGAAGATGTGTGTGTATGACTATATTACACTAATGTGATTACTGAGCTTGCTGTACTATTTAAACTATTTTGGACCTGCGTGTTTAATTATATAGTACATTACGTATTGAAACAGCACAAAAACATGCCAAGGGATGTTTTTTCTTTCAAAAAGACTGCACATAATAACTTCAAATTCATCAAATTCAGTTCATAATACGCCTATTCTTCTACTTACAAACACAAATCGAAACTGCACTTTCTCAGTTCCTCAGTTTGTTTCAATGAGCTACAATTCAGAAATAAAATGATATAAAATTATGACATCTTTGTTAACATCCCAAGGTCCTACACCTTTTAAGAGTTTTTTTTTTCATATGAGGACCAAAGAAAGTAATTCTGCATAGATAATTATTGCCAGGAAAACAATCTTATGGGCTTAGAAATTGTGGAAAATGGAGAGATTAACAGGAGCCTCACCTCTCCGTGCCACACAGGGTTGGTTGTGTTGGATATGATGGAGGCTCGCCTCTCCTGGCCGTGGTGAGTAAAGGCGGGGAAGCCACTTCTCTTGCCCGGCTGAATGCTCATCTTCAGGTAAGGGTCGGGATTAAAGAACATACCCTTTTTCAGCCCCTGAGCTCGGATATCTGAAAAACAAAGGCAGCAGTCAAACCACAAAGCAAATGTGAACATGACCATGTTAAGCAACTCAGCGGGTCAGTAATACAGTCTGAGTGATGTAAAAATTCTGATGTGTGCTCATTACAGTTGAAATGTACAGGTCCCACTGTAATGCATTATATTATAATACATCTCAATACTTCATAAACACATTTGAGCCTACAGCTTGCACTCTGGGGAGACGTGCTGGGTAATGCATTTTCCATTTCATACAAATCTGGGAAGTGCTACACTTTAAGTAATGGCCATATTTAAAGCAAGAACCAAGGGCAAGCAAGTTTCGACCATTAAGATCGAATCTCTAAGAAGAGCCCCTAAAAACATGCTGCATGTATGCTTAGTCAATTTGCTTAAATGGACATGTGGGGTATAATTCAATTAAACGGACAATATTGGAATTGATCAAGACTGGAATCGGCCAAGGCTGGAATTGGCCAAGATCATATTTGGTCAAGACTCAACCGAGACTGGAATTGGCCAAGTCTGCAATCAGCAAAGACTCCAATTGACCAAGATTAGAATTGGCCAACATCAGAACTGGCCAAGACTAGAATTGGGCCAAGATCCGATTTAGTCAGACTGGAATCGGCCAAGATTGGAATCAGCTGAGACTAGAATTAGGTAAGATTGGAACCAGCCAAGAATGTAATCAGCCAAGGCTGGAATTGGTCAAGATCATATCTGGTCAAGACTATAATCAACCTAGATTGGAACTGGCTGAGACTGGAATCAGCAAAGGCTGGAACTGGCTTAAGTTAGAATTGGCCAGTATCGTAACTGGCTAAAACTGGAATCGACCATGATCAGAAATGGTGTAGGTCAGATTCAGCCAAGACTGGAATAATCTGTTATTTGCCCAGAACAAACAATCAAACACCGTCCAGTGTATTCTTCTGATTTTGGTTGATCTGTGATTTATGACATAAATTACATGAACCTAATAAAACTACATGAACCTAATAAAACTACATGAACCTAATAAAACTACATGAACCTAATAAGAAAGCTATGCAATATTGTGTGTGTTAAATAAGATTTTGGAAAAATGAACTACTTATTAAACAAACATGGTGTTTAAAGAGATGTTTGAAATTTAAATATGAACTGACATAGTTTATCCACAGGGAGGCAGTGAAGATGTGCAGCATTTGTAATGCAGAAAGGCATTTACATTCACTTACCATTACAAAAAAGATTAAACCTTGTCCCATTAATTTGGATTCTAGGAAAGCAGAACAATTCCACAGAGGCTGCAGAGACGTGTCTGAAAACACATACCTGATAGAGTGAAGCTGACAAGTTTTCGACAGTGCTCTGTCACAGACTGACCATCAACTTGTCCTTCTGGTCCAGCCTACAGTAAGAAGAGAGAGAGCCACACTTGACTGAACCCTCCACGCAAGATATGGCATATATTACTTTTTTCTTAATTATTTATTACTCTTAGTCGTCTAAAATAAGGTAAGAAATTCTGAGTGGCTCAAGACCAGAGGTAGACGAAGTACACAAATCATGTACTTGAGTTAAAGTAGAGATACCCAAGGTAAAATATTACTGCATTAAAAGTAGAAGTCCTTACTTTAGACCTCCACTTGAGTAAAAGTACTAAGAGAGTAATTCTGGCTCTGATGTCCTGTTATCATTTTTATAACCAGACTGGCTTCATGAACTCATTTCAGGTGAAAGTCCTCCAGCGTCTCTCTTGGTAAACCAGTCTTTTAATAGAAGGTCATTAATTAGTGACGCTAACGTCTATTAAAATGATCAGAAGCACAAAACACTGAAGGTAAACAGTTTCCATCAGGGAGAACCGAGTGGCTCTGAAATCACTTTTTACACACAAGCAAAGTTTCAGTTTCAGATTTATTTACAACTTAGTTCCAAGTTTAAGTTGAATAAAAACTGGCTTTAAACTCAGGATCACAGATGAGCTCCTTTACTATGTTGATCTGTAGGCGTCTGTTCATAAACATAAACCAGCCCAAACTCATTTACTATAAAATGAAATGGTGTTTGTAGAAATTCAGAAAAAAGCCGCGTCAGTCTCGACTGCATATGTGGACATATTTCTACAGTGGGTTGCAAAAGTATTCATACCCCTTGAACTTTTCCATATTTTGTCACATTACAACCACAAACATAAATATATTTCACTGGAATTTAATGTGAAAGACCAACACAAAGTGGTATACAATTGTGAAGTGGAAAGAAAATTATACATGAATCAAAACATTTTTTACAAATAAAAAACTAATAAGTGCGACGTGCAAAAGTATTCAGCCCCCCTGAGTCAATACTTTGTGGAGCCACCTTTTGCTGCAATTACAGCTGCAAGTCTTTTAGGGTATGTCTCCACCAGCTTTGCACATCTAGTGACTGAAATTCTTGCCCATTCCTCCTTGCAAAACAGCTCAAGCTCAGTCAGATTGGATGGAGAGCGTTTGTGAACAGCAGTTTTGAGATCTTGCCACAAATTCTCAATTGGGTTTAGGTCTGGACTCTGACTGGGCCATTCTAACACATGAATATTCTTTTTTTTAAACCACTCCATTGTAGCTCTGGCTTTATGTTTAGGGTCGTTGTCCTGCTGGAAGGTGAACCTCCGCCCCAGTCTCAAATCTTTTGCTGACTCCAACAGGTTTTCTTCCAAGATTGCCCTGTATTTGGCTCCATCCATCTTCCCATCAACTTTGACCAACTTCCCGGTCCCTGCTGAAGAGAAGCACCCCCAGAGCATGATGCTGCCACCACCATATTTGACAGTGGGGATGGTGTTTTCAGAGTGATGTGCAGTGTTATTTCTCCGCCACGCATAGCGTTTTGCATTGTGGCCAAAAAGTTCTATTTTGGTCTCGTCTGACCAAAGCACCTTCTTCCACATGTTTGCTGTGTCCTCAACATGGCTTCTGGCAAACTGCAAACGGGACTTCTTATGGTTTTCTTTTAACAATGGCTTTCTCCTTGCCACTCTTCCATAAAGACCACATTTGTGTAGTGCACGACTAATTGTTGTCCTGTGGACAGTTTCCCCCACCTGAGCTGTGGCTCTCTGCATTTCATCCAGAGTCACCATGGGCCTCTTGGCTGCCTCTCTGATCAGTGATCTCCTTGTTCGGCCTGTAAGTTTAGGTGGACGGCCTTGTCTTGGCAGGTTTACTGTGGTGCCATACTCTTTCCATTTCCGGATGATGGATTGAACAGTGCTCCGTGAGATGTTCAAAGCTTGGGAAATCTTTTTATAACCTAAGCCTGCTTTAAACTTCTCCAAAACCATATTCCTAACCTGTCTGGTGTGTTCTTTGGACTTCATGATGCTGTTTGCTCCCCAATATTCTCTTAACCAACATCTGAGGCCGTCACGGAGCAGCTGTATTTGTACTGAGATTAGATTACACACAGGTGGACCCTTTTGAGTCATTAGCAGTCATCAGGCAACTTCTGAATGCAATTGGTTGCACTCAGGGAAAAGGGGGCTGAATACTTTTGCACGTCGCACTTATTAGTTTTTTATTTGTAAAAAATGTTTTGATTCATGTATAATTTTCTTTCCACTTCACAATTGTATACCACTTTGTGTTGGTCTTTCACATTAAATTCCAGTGAAATATATTTATGTTTGTGGTTGTAATGTGACAAAATATGGAAAAGTTCAAGGGGTATGAATACTTTTGCAACCCACTGTATATTGTGCTCTATTTACACAAAGTTAGGTTAGTTCATCATTTATGTTGAACAGACTCTCCCAAAGTTTTACGCTGCTGCGCTGACGTTGAACCGCGTGCTGCACTGGGTCGGTATGACCAACAGGTCAAAACCAGCTGTAAACAAAGTGACCGCTGGGCCCTGATTGGCGCTCTGGCTTTGCGCTTCTTTCGTTTTGACATGTTACGTTTTTATACACACAGAAACCAAAAGGAACGACAGATTTCTCAAAATGTAGCGGAGGAAAAAGTCAGATATTAGACTCTGAAATGTAGTGGAGTGAAAGGAAAAAGTCGCTCAAAATGGAAAAACTTAAGTAAAGTACAGATACACGAAAAAACTACTTAAGTACAGTAACTAATTACATTTACTTAGTTACTGTCCACCAGTGCTCAAGACCATAAAAGTAAGTAGATTTATTCAGATTTGAGTCATTTTTGTCTATATAATCTTAATTTATGCAAAGAACAAATTTATGTCTTAGAAGGCCCAATCCCATTTCACCGCTCGCCCCTACTACTTAGCCCTTACCCCTCTGTTTTGTGCGATCATGTCTAGGGATAGGATGTGCCCGTTCTTGTTTGTCATGATTGGCCCCTCCCAGTCCTGTCCATGTGCCTTTGTTTTGGTTTTGGTCTGGTCCATGTGCTTTTGTTTTGATTCCTTCCTAGTCCTGCCCCCTTGTTTCCAGACCCTGCCCTTGATTGTTTTCATGTTACGCTCTTAACTACCTGTGTCTCGTTACCTGTCCCTGTATTTAAGCCCTGTGTTTTCCCTAGTCTCTCGCTGGTCTTTGTTTGAAGTGTTTGGTCTTTGTCTTGGATTGTTTGTTTATTCTGTGTTTATTTAAGTCATGTCTGTTCCCCGTTCCATCCGTGTTGGCTCTCTGACCCTGGACCGTTTTGACCATGATTCTGGATTTGCCCCGAATAAATCTTGCTTATCTCCACATATGCGTCGCCTCCTCATTGCTCCCCGACGTTGCATTGTTGAGATAGAGGGGTAGGGCGAAGGGCTACATGGCCCTCCATACGCATGTTTTCAGAGACTCCAAACAGAGAAAAAGTAAAGATGGCAAGATGGCTGTGAAAAAAACAAAAGAAACCCACAAATGTGAGAATTTTCTCTGTTAAAAAGTTACGATAATCATTATTTTATTTTAGTTTAATGTCGTTTAAGTGCGTTAGTCCTTTTCTTCATAACAAGCATAAAAAACCACTAGTAGTAGCGCTGATGTCTCAGTAGCTAGCTACCATTCCACCTTAAATGGTGCAGCAGTTACATTCTGGTGCCTCAAGCTTCAGAGCTTCTGTTCCATTTAAGGTGGAACAGGAAAATTCAAACAAGAAATGGCCAAATGGCTTCAGAACACCAAAGAATTAGAGGTGGGTGATAATAACAAATTGTTGACCCCAAACAAACTTAAAGGCATACGATGTCCTAAATGTAACTAAAGCCCAGATGTGAGGAGCTGAAATTTTAGTCACTGCAGACCAGCAGGGGCGACTACAGAGCAGCGCTAGTAGCTGTTAATTAAGTGATGCTCTTTTTTATTTGAGGGTCCCATTTTGTAGGGATGATTTCAGCCACTACCCCTTGTAAGTAAGTTCCAAGGGGCAAGGTGACACTCGAAAACGAGGGGTAGGGGTAAAAAGAAGAAATGTGAATGAGCCAAAGCCCAAATGTTCTTTGTTTTTATCTATTTTGTTTTTGTCAGTAAGGGCTTCTTCACAGCTACACATCCTCTCAGACTCACAGCACCTGTCGATTTTTGATCATTGCCTCCCTCTCAAAGATGAAAGCTTTAAGTGCTGCTTATCAGATTGGAGTTTTGGTTGGTCTACCAGGTCTAACAGGTGGTTATCTTTGTCTAATTTTGGAAACTCCTGTTTTTTCCTTTGACTTTTATTCTTCCTAATGTAAGTGGATTATATTTTATCTATATTCAGAAATACCTGATCACTGAAAGTGATTAACTTGCACTGCAAGGACATTTTGAATGGACATTAAATAAATGGCTATTGCGAAGTGCTGTAAAGAACACTATGTAGAACTGAAGTGGACTGAAGAGTTAATAAAGATGAAATGAGCTTAATGAAGGACAAGGTCCCAAGGAAATGACCACAACTTGATTGCCAACTTTTTTACCATGTTTCATTGAGCTTGACCCAAGCTGAAACTGCCCTTCACCCTCTAAAATGCAGCAGATCATTTGGGCTTTATTGGGCCGGGACGATCTGACCACATCCTGTGATGACAGCAACAGGGCAGCGTGCCAGAAAGCTCTATCCGCAGGATTAAACGTTCAAAATTTCTCCTATCAAATTAATTTGTAACAACTGGCAGACCTGCAGCTATTGAGACGGATGAGGAGAGGGAGAAAAAGAAAAAGAGGGACCAGAATGTGGAGCCGGCTAATGTTGGTTAATGGCCCTCAATTATTTAACTCCATTGTTATTCACTTCCACATTAATGCACCAGCATGGCTCTCTGGCTGTGGAGAAGATACAAATTAGACTGGTAGCTGGAGAAGCGAGTGCAATACAAATCTGCCACTTACTGAGACGATCGTTTAAAGACTATTTATGCTGTCCAGTGCTGTCCACTGTACAGATATACGGCTCTGTTTCTCCAACATTTTTCAGACTGGGTGGTACACGCTACATAGCTACCAGTGCTGCTGTGTCTATGTGGTGTCATGATTGTTGTACATTGTACATTGTAAATACACATTTTCTACATGTTTATTTTCAAAAAGAACTATTCTGATTGACTGGAGTTCATTCATAGCCAGTTAAATTACATTTGAGCAATTCCCTTGCGACTGAACACTTTACAGTTCATACTTGCCCAAAGAACAGTTTGCTTGTATTTCTATGGAAATGTATACAAATAGTGTTAATAACTCATTAAACCAGCACTAAATACTGTTCAGAAACTACTTATGTTTAGAAACTTTGCCAATGTCCAGTTACACCAAATTTACTGCTTTCAAATGTCCAGAGAGACAAACTAACGAAAGCAAATGGCGATATTTTGTGCTCTTGTGCTGTTGGAGAACGGACTAGCTCTCTGGTGGACATTCTGTGTGTAGTCTATGAGAAAGCCCAAACAGAATTGCTTTTGATTATTAGGGCTTGCCACAGGAGGTTGACTGCTTATGTCTGCAAGGAGGGAGCTCTTGCTGATGACTTCAATGATAAATACAGCAAAGATGAAACTCCATGCTTGTTTCATCAGAGAAATTATAAAGGAGGAGGAGACAGGACTGCACAAGTAAGTTGTAAGGCAAGACTTTCCTAATAAGGACTACGGTTTTCCGCCTTTTATTATCGTCTATATAATAGTACAGGGTTATATTTCTGTAAAACACACCCCAAACTAACAGTTAGCAGAAATACTTTTTGTTTTGTTTTTGTTTCTTTAAGGAGGCTAAAAGGAAAAACACTCGTATACTACACAAACTGAAGATGAGGAAGCATATGTTAACCTTCCAGTTACATGCTACTATCTGTCTCTCATAGACAGCCAGCATATGAGTTTGGTTGGGTCAACAACTGGCCACTTTGCTAAAATAAAATGCCCACAGTTACTCCAAGCGCAAAGTATGCTGCATAGCTACAAACAGTAGTAGCAGCCATCTTCAAGCTTGTCCAGTTTTTATATATGACTGTTTCTCGTACAACTGGCGACCTGTCCAGGGTGTATCCTGCCTTTTGCCCGAAGACTGCTGGGATAGGCTCCAGCACCCCCCTGACGGAGAAGCGGCTTAGAAAATGGATGGGTGGATGGATGGATGTTTCTCGTACAGCGCCAGCAACCACACAAGTAAGTCTATTTGAGATTAATGAACAACTTGACACAGTTTCAGGCATCAGTGTCATAATTTAGGCACACAGTTAGCACAATGCTTGCATCACTTAACTACATCAGCCTTTCTTTATTAGCTTACTTGGTTTTTTTAAGCACATTATTTTTGCTGGTGACCAGTCATGCTAGCTTTTCTAACAGGGGAAGCAAACGTCCAACACCAAACTCGACTTTGGGTTTAGGGGGAAAATGTGCAAATTTGACTTTGAAGCATATCCACTATCCAGTGAGTGAATACAACACATAAGTATCATGTATGGTATAAAAAACCTACTCATTTACAATCTTCTCACTGCAACACCCGCCTCATGGGTTTCCATTTAAAGTGTAGGTGGATGTTGCCCTTTTGTACTGATCTCTCTTCAAATTCAAGCACTCCAAGTTACCGGTACAATGTGAGTGCTCTAATGAATCACAGGAACATCCACTGAGTGCACACGACGACCTGATCTTATAAGCACGAGCACACCGCGAGCGCTCTGGCTAATTGGAGGTTGCACGCCCCGCTGAGGTTCAACCTGTATTGAATAGCATAACCTTATTATTGGGGGCAGTCGTGGGCTGGAGGTTAGGAAACCAGCCCTGTGACTGGAAGGCTGCCGGTTCGATCCCCTTGTCTGACAGTCCATGACTGAAGTGTCCTTGAGCAAGACACCTAACCCCCAGTTGCTCCCCGGGTGCTGTGGATAGGGCTGCCCACTGCTCTGGGCAAGTGTGCTCACTGCCCCCTAGTGTGTGTGTGATCACTAGCGTGCATGTATGTGGGTGTTTCACGGCACAGATGGGTTAAATGCAGAGGTCCAATTTCACAGTGTGCAAAACACAGTGACAAATGGTTGTAAATTCTAAAATCATTAATGTCAACTGACCATAATGATGATATCAGTGAAAACAACAGCTATAACCATAGTTGTCATTGGCATGTAGCCCTAAAGATATTAATAATGTAGAATAATGCTGGGGGTTTATTAGTAGCTTTATTCTCAATGTTATACAGCTTCCTCAGTCAATTTAGAATCATCTCCAGCTCCGTTCATTCATTTGGATGATTCTACCAAGTTTGGGCACAAATACCAATGTTTGAAGAATGCACAACAGCATCTAGATAAGCCGGAAACATTTTGGAAGCAAGTATCGTGGACTGATTACGTAAGAAATGAACTGTTTGAAGGAAAAAAAAGGAACAGCATTTGATGACAGGAACACCTTGCGAACTGTTAAAACTAGAAGTGAATCTGTTAGTCTTCAGGGTTGTTGGGCAGCCAGTGGCGCAGAAAACATTGCACAGGTAGACTGAAGAATCCACTAAGAGTCCACTAAACATCAGAAAACATTAAAAGCAAATGTGACAGTCAAGAAACTGAAGCTGAAAAAAGTGGCTGACATCTACAAGACACTGATTCAGAACATACTTCAAAATCTTTTTCTTGTATTTTAAGTTAAATAAACATTAAGTAATTGTGCACTAACATTTCCAGAAAACTTGCTGCAGAGGTTGTGCTTACTTCTTTTAACTTAAAAAATAAACAAAATGTATTTTTACCAGTCTTGCTGGACATTTTTGTATAGGACAGCATGACTTATTATTTTGCTCCTTTTTAGAGCTTCTTATTAATTATTCAAAACTGTTGCAGAAGACATCAGCACATCATAGTCATTTTATACATTTATATGCTAGTAAATTGGTTTTACATTGTTGAAGACTTCGCTTATAATCTTTTAAACTGCAGAAAAATCTAGTAGTAACTGATGTTAGCACTGTTCAACATGTTTACCATCACATGGAGCAAGTATGTGAACTTCACTCTAGTTCAGAGTGTGTCTCTTTTAAGCGAACCTCAAAGCATATCAAAGAGTGCCTTTTAGAAGGGCTGGTGCATTCCCAGCATGCCAGGGAATATGATACTCTCTGTGGAGCTAGCTAAAGCTGCAACACATAGATGCAGATAAAGATGAAGATGTTGAGAGTGACCCACCACCCAAATAACATCTGGACAACAGCAGAGCTGAAACAGAACAGCTCCAGTCTACAGTTATGTACCGTAGTGGTTGGTATACCAGTTGAAATTCTTCTATAGATACGGAGACTTTCGCAACTCCTACCGGACCTCTCTGGCTCCACATCTTCTCAGCTGATGCAGATGGTGTGAATGGTTTGGAATAATAACACTGGCTAATACCAGTTTGGAATATCAGTTAATACTGAATGACAGTGAGTAGATATACAAGGTAGATGTCTGTAAGAGGCCAGGATGTGGAAGTACAAGGTGTTTCTAATAAAGCGGCCAGCAAGTGGAAGAACAAGGTAGGTGTTTCTAATAAAGTGGCTAGTGAGTGGACGTACAAGGTAGGTGTTTCTAATAAAGTGGCCAGTGAGTGGACGTACAAGGTAGGTGTTTCTAATAAAGTGGCCAGTGAGTGGAAGCACAAGGTAGGAGTTTCTAATAAATACAAGCACATACACTGACACCTGCACTCACCAGGACTCCAGGGTTTTTGACCGTGATGCAGGGGGTCGTTGCTCTCAGTGCTCCGCTCACTCCGTGGTAATATTTGAAGCAGATTTTGGTCTCAGCTACACACACACACACACACAAAAAAACAAGACACCATTTAAATGAAAATAAACCAGAATCTCACACAAAGCTGCATCAACAAAGGGCAGAGCGAAGAGACAGACAGCGAGAGAGAGACACTCACGCTCCATAAAATAGGGCCCGGGCTCTAGTCTCCAGACAATCTGGCCTCTCTGGGTGCCATTCACCCCGCGGTTCTTGGAGTCCCAGACGTTAGCTGGACACGTCTCATCTGTGGACATAAAATATACACATATATATATAGAATATATATATAGAAAGACAGCTTGAAACCCTTGTTACCTGTGGAAAATCACTGGAACAACTGGCTTAGTGCTTTTGTGAAAACTCAGACCAGCGTAACCCGCACTAACACACCACCACCACGTCAGTGTTCCTGCATTTCTGAGAATGATCCACCACCCAAACAATACCTGCTCTGTGAGGGTCCATGGGGGTCCTGACCCCTGAAGAACAGGGTAACAGAGTATCAGAGAAACAGATGGACTACAGTCTGTAACTGTAGAACTACAAAGTGCAGCTATACAGTAAGTGGAGCTGATAAAATGGACAACGAGTGTAGAAACAAGGAGGTGGTCATGATGTTATGCCTGACCGATGCATATCTCTGTCTTAAAAAACATGACATTTTTTTACCCTGTTCTCAGTATATTGTATAAAACATTATTTACTCTTTAGTTAGAATTTCTAAAAATAAAGCAATGAAGAAATCGTGCTGATGATGATAAGCCAACTCTTTATGTTTCACTGTCTCTAAAGCTCAGGTATCCAACATCCCTCTGATCTTAACAAGCCTCCAACTGACTCCCATCTGTTTGGCACTGTAGCTGTTTCCCTGCTGTACAGTCACTGAGCCAACAGGAATACAGCTTTACAGCATATCACGCACGCTCGCCTAGCACAGCATTGGGCTTAACTGAGTACCCACTGGCCACTTTATTATGAACTCATTGCTGGTGTATAGCTGGGCTGTAGCTTGGGTGCATCTATACTTGTAGCTTCGTTCTCTTGGTCCAGACCAAAGCAGATGACGATACACTGCTGCATGTTAGTTCTGCTTGGCTTATTGTTCACACTGACATATTTAACATCGAGACAAAACATATAAACCAAAGTCATTTGAGTAAAAGGTCACAACTGATGGTGCAGATGTCCACCGAACTTTACGAATCAAGTTCTCTGTTCTATCTGAGATTGTTGGTTTCACGTCTTGTTTACCTGTCTTATGATATAAGAACAACATACATATCATGAAAAAATCAAGGTCTAAGCTGGTTTATGCTGGTCTAGTGCTTGTCTTGTGCTGGTTTAGCTGGTCGCCCAGCATGGTCATGAAATCACTATGATAGCCTCAAGTGGCTTAATGCTTTTACAAAACAGAGCCTTAATAACATGACATAGTTTATGTGCAGTCAAATGTGTACATGGGGTATTTTATAATGACTTCAAACATCCCTCAGCCTCGTTTTAAACCTATCCGTTCTATACAACACATGGTGAATGCCAGTGTCTCAGGGAGCCTCCGTGTCTATGTTACCTTCTGGCTCTCTCCCTTTAGTTAGGCTGTTATATTCAGACCTGCCGGAGTCATTAGTCACACTCTGATAATTTTTTACATTTTCTGTTCTTCATAAATCCAGTCTAAACTAATTCCTAAATCTTTCCTTCCTCCGAGTTACTGACTGTCCACCGGTCCGGCCCAATACTGATGGATGTCCCACCCTCAAGTCCCCCTGTCCCCCTGATTGACCAGACTGATGGAAGTTTCTGGAACGCAGCTTCTCCACTACAGATCACATCCAAATCTATATGAACTCTAATTGTTTCCACTGTTGATTATACACACCTGAATATATTAGAACTGCGTGGATGTAAAATTGACTTTTCAATGTTTAACTTATAAGTTGTCTGACCAGTGGTAGGATGGTCCCCCCTTTAGATGTGAGTCTTGGTCCTCCCGAGGTTTCTTCCTCCTCCAGCTCTGAGGGAGTTTTTCCTTGCCTCAGCGCTCACGGGGGTTCTGTATATTCTGTATATTCTGTATATTATGTTCAGTGTTTTGTCTGATTCTCTGTGCTGTGATTCCCATTTTTGTAAAGCTGCTTTGTGACAACATCAGTTGTAAAAAGCGCTATATAAATAAATTTGATTTGATTTGATTTGATGTGCCTGTCAAAACAGCACTGGAAACATATCTTTTCCAAGATGTTCTGTAGAGAGGAGATGATGATTCGCTCTGCCTGTAGTGCGTTTTGCATGCATACCTTGAACAAACGGCACCAGAGTTCATTCTGGAAGCAAACTGAGACCAGCCTGCTCTGGGGGTCTCGGGCCGCTCATTTGGTGCATTAGTTTCACTTAAAAAAATTTCCTCAAGTGAAGGTCCGGAACATCATAATGTCTAACCTGCATCATGATTCAGTGCCATATACTGTTTACTGAAGGGGCCTAGAAGGAATAGCAACATCTTATACAGTCAACAACGGAATATCAAATCAAATACAGTACAGTTTGGTGATATTTCAACATTTATTGGCAGTTTTCTTTTTTTTTCTAGAGCAGCCATGTGGAACAATCTGGCTCACTTTCTTCTCTGACTGCTGTGTCTTGCCTCATCCCTCCCCTGTGTGTGCGTCACTCACTCAAGTCTCAGTGCTCATTGCAATGCACAGATCTGATTGGCTGAGTAGCTTCACGTGATATTTACAGTGCATGCGATTGGTCTGTGAGTCTCTGGCCGCTAAATCAATACGTTAAAGGCTAGAAATTATACGCCGCTTTAAATTGGACCACCCTGTTGAAATTAAATAACCATCCATCATTTATCAGTTATAGGTCCAGGTCCGCGTAGGAGTGCCTGAGTCCAGACTCGGACCACGCTCCACCTATTAGTGCCTCTGCTGTAGAACATCTGTTGATTATGCTCTACTTCATCATCAATGGTCACTTTCTGAACACAGAAAGTACAAAGATACATCACAAAACATGTTTTCATTTAAACACGACTGGATATCAGCCCACTTTCTGGGTTAGAAAACAATTCTGAGGAGCTAAAAATTTATCACCCCCAAAATTGTTCACTATGGTTGGGCCTTAATGTTTACAAGTCAGCAACAACACAGTAACTCATAAAATGTAGCTGCATGATAAAAATAAGTTAAATAAGCAATCAATGAGTCACCACCACATCGCTGCCTTTGAAACCCCGCACCCTCTGTCAGTGTCCTAATTACAATAAAAACCACTCAGCGTGCTACCACTGGATTAGCGTAAAGTCAAATAACAGCTGGAATAAAAGATCTGAACATCTCAGTGAGAATCACAGTAAGCTGAGATATGAAAAGGTTAAAGAAAGGCTCCGAGACGAACTACAAAGAGCTCTTCTCTCTCAGAAATGTTCTCCAGTCTCTGAATCCACCGATCCTGGCTATCAACGGACGAAGGGCAGACAGCAGACAGGCCACTATGGGGGAAACTGACTCCCCACGTCCAGATCAATACAGCTGCATACTGAGGAGGGACCCAGTGACCCACTGTTCCATTTGTGAAGGCACATATAGGCCGCACACACATCCATAACGCAGAACACAAATAATATGGTCTACAGATTACATCACTAACACTGAAAGTACGTACAATAATAATAACACTCATAAATTAACATACATCCTGATGTAAAAATGGTTTTAAATGTCTTTTAAAAAGTCGAAAGACATAAGGTGCTAATTAACATGCTAAGGTTAGTAAACATGTCATAACTGGTTTGTTTACAAGTACATCACAATCGATGTCCTAGAGGAAATGTGCATAAAATATACATATATACATATACATATATATATATATATATAATTTCATAAATGGGCCAATAGAAATGCTCCATATATGATGGGAGGTATTCAATGGGTATGAGCCAATTTTACCTGTCAGCACAAGTTTTCTTAAAATTGGTACCAGCCACAAAATATTCATATCAGTTGGGTTGAGTCACCAACAACAAAGCATAAAATGCAGTTGCATAATAAAAAATAAATAATAAATAAATGGACAGTGTAGAAAAGAGGTGAAGAAGAGGGTGCAGGCAGGATGGAGTGGGTGGAGACGGGTGTCAGGGCTGATGTGTGACAGAAGGACAGCAGCAAGAGTGAAAGGGAAGGTTTACAAGACAGTAGTGGGTCCTGCTATGATGTTTGGTTTGGAGACTGTGGCTCTGTCTAAAAGACAGGAGGCTGAGCTGGAGGTGGCGGAGATGAAGATGCTGAGATTTTCGTTGGGAGTGACAAGGATGGACAAGATTAGAAATGAGCAGATCAGAGGGACAGTGAAGGTGGAGCAGTTTGGAGATAAAGCCAGAGAGGCCAGGTTGAGATGGTTTGGACATGTGTTGAGGAGGAATAGTGGATATATTGGGCAAAGAATGTTGGAGATGGAGCTGTCTGGTAGAAGGAGAAGAGGTAGACCTCAGAGAAGGTTTATGGATGTAGTGAAGGTGGACATGGAGATAGTTGGTGTGAAAGTAGAGGAGGCAATGGACAGGGCAAGATGGAGGCAGATGATCCGCTGTGGCGACCCCTAAAGGGAGCAGCCGAAAGAAGAAAAAGAAGAGATAATAAAAAATAAATCAAATAAGCAATTAATGCGTCACCACCACATTGCTGCCTTTGAACAACAACAAAGCCTACCAACACTTTATACTGCTGGGTGTAGCTAATTTAGCATAATATCTATCTATAAATCCTGGACCATCATGGGAAATCTGGCTAATGTCACTCAGTCCTTCTGGTTATTTGGGAACTGTAAAAATTTTTAAGATTTTAGAGTATAACCTCTTCCACACAGTACATACGCTGTAACATTTCTGCCACAGTGCGCACAAAGTATTGACTTTAGTAAAACAAGGGCTGCAAAAATTAAAATGTTTAAATATGTGCTTTTAACAAACAGTTGGAAAAGACGAATCAAAAAGGCAAATCATTATACAAGTAAAATCTTAGGGCAGTTTTACTAAGAGAGGCACTAAATTACTGACAGTCTACCAACGCTTTGTGCTGGTGAGGGCGGCCAGGTTAGTTGTAGTTTGTTGGGTTGTCTTTGACTCGTCTTTTTCAATGAAAGTATTCTTTCGAGTTTGAACTCTGACTCATTGGGTGAAAATAATAAATCATTTTCTCAATATTTTGACTTGGAAAAAAGAGAAAGTATGTGACGGTTCCATCATCATGAGTATTTATTTTGAGGAAATAAGACCTCAATTCATCAGAAATACGAGGAAATTATGTAATTATTTTCTCTTTTCTTTGTTTTGAACTGTGATGGTTTTCAGATAGAGGGATGAGCTGAACTCGAGCTCTTTGCTGAGTGTAAAATTCCTGTTTAAATTGAACTGAGCACGCTGAGGTCTTTTGGGAACTGAATGATCTTGAGCGCAGCCTTTTAGCTATGAGCAGTACATCAAATAATGGCAAATATTTCTGCTGCACACATAAACCACTGTGCAGGAATACAGATGTAAAGAGTAGCTTTAATAATTTAGGGACTGCAGAACCAAAGTGTCTTAGTGTGTTCGCAATATAATCACATTACCAGCTTCATTATCACCATTATTTAGGCACAATCTGCTCTTGGATAGTGCTGCAAAATGTAGCCAAAATATTAGGAATGAACAGTTTAAAACAGTTTTTGTTTAACCACCTGGTTCAGTTTTTATTCCTTCATCAAATTAAGAACGATGGTAGATGTTTAACGGGTGTTTTCTTCATTAAAATGAATACATGTGGATTTGAAAAACAATTGGCTGTGTTCATTGGCTGTGTTCAGACTTCCAGCCCAAGTCCAATGTTTAGTATCAAGATTGAATTCAGATTGATGTTGGGTAGTATGGACAGCTAAAAAGCACATGACATCAGATTTTTGCAAATCGGATCCAAACCACATTTGGAGGTGGTTTGAAAAGCGATTCCCCTCCCCGCCTGCAGAGGTCACTCTCTCCTGAGTTTTAATGGTGGACTGCTCACCTGAAGCTTGTTTTCTTATTACTCTCTCTATATATACAGCTTGCATTTTGGCTAAGATCATTGCGAAAGCTTGCCAGATCCTATCTTGCAATTCTAAGGCCCAATCCCATTTCACCCCTCGCCCCTACCACTTAGCCCTTCGCCCTCTGTTTTGCGCTTTCATGTCTAGGGTTAGGGTGTCCCAATTTTTGTTGAGATAGAGGGGTAGGGCGAAGTGTTAGGGCTACATGGCCCTTCCAAACTGAGGTTTTTCAGAGAGGTTCCAACAGAGTAATGAGAAACAAATAAAAATCGGCAAGATGGCTGAGCAAGCGACCAAAGAAACCCACAAATGTGAGAATTTTCTCAGTTATAAATTTACAGCAACCACTGTTTTATCTTAGTTTAGTGTTGTTTCAGTGTATTTTGGTCGTTTTCATCATAACAAGCAAAATAAATCACTAATAGCATGCCAATGTCTCTGTAGCTAGCTAGCTAACTTTCCCGTTCCACCTTAAATAGTCCAGCTGTTCTGACGCCTGAATCTCCAGAATGTAACTGCTGCACCATTTAAGGTGGAACAGGAAAATTCAAACAAGAAGCTGGAGAACATCTGACTTCACTACGACAACGTCAGCTCCAGAGTGATGGAATTGCTGGGATTCAAGAAGAGCGCCAGAGATTCCTACTTATGCCAGAGAATTCTAAAGAGTTTGGAGGTGTGAGATGATGCACCTCCATCTCTCCTGGGTTCATGTTTGAAAATCCTCTCACCACCGTAGCTACGTAGTCAGTGATGCTACGCCGTTACTGCAGCAACTCAATCAGGTATTCTTGTGACTTGTGGACACACGAATCAGACCTGATCACTTGCAAATAACAGCGTGGACAGTCACCTCAAAAGATCTGATTTGAGAAATTTGATTTGCCTGCCGTAAATGTGGCCTTTGAACACAATGGCAGCCACATTAATGTCAAAAACAACCTTTTCTCAGGTGTGAAACTGCACAGTAATAATAAAAATCATTACAGTAACCTCCTCCCTGTACTGTACGCACAGAGAGGGAAACTCCTTTAATTGCTTTGAAAACATTTATCTCTAAAATAGTAACTTTACAGGAGAAAGCAAAAATGTTCTCAACTTTCAATGTAAGTTAATGTGACTACAACTTATTCAAAGTCATTCTGTAGCATTTCTATTGGTCCATTCATCACAAAATCCCTACAGTAAAAAGAGCAGCCGACAAAAATGGAGAGACATATACTTTTTGGCATTGACAATATGCAATGAACCAAAAGCACTAAAGAGCAGTGACCGTTCCTTTGGTTTTATTGTGGCTACTAAAGTGCAGCTGCACCCATTAAAGTTGACCTTCACATATCTGTCAGGCTACATTGAATTCGGTGGGAAAATATCCAAAGGAAAATCTGCAGTAGATTTGGAGCTCATTGTAAGAAGCGTCTGTCTACTTGAATATATCAGACTGTCAAATCGAATCTATTCTTCTGAAGACGTATTAATGAAAAGCAGCTGGAACTGGTTCAGTTGGCCCTCAGTCTAAAAAACCTGTAGGGCAGCTGTGGCTTTTTGGCCCAGCTCAGCATTCAGCTCAGTATGTTTACCAGTATAGACGGCCTTGATCAATGTTACAAAATTGGAAATTTACTGTAATTACCCAAGTATATTGTGATCAACAAACTGGGCCAATTTAAAACGAAGAAATGAACCGGGTCTACAGGGAGTAGCAGGAACGTCACTAGACTCAGTTTACGGCCACATATTCCCACTTTAACCTTGCTTATCCTCCTGGGTCGCTTGAGCCTATCCCATTGGTCATTGAACGGAAGGCAAAAACATCCTGGACAGGTCACCAGTCTATAGCAGGGCATACACCATTACACACACTCACACCTAGGGGCAATTTAGAATCTCCAATTCATCTAACTGCACGTCTTTGGACTGTGAGAGGAAACCCACACACAGCTGCCCGGCCAGGGAATCGAACCCAGGCCCTTCTTGCCCTTCATGAGGCGACAGCACTACCGTCTCAACGCCCTTTTCTCTGAATGCTTTTAGTTTCCACAGTCAGACTGTGCAGTAACTGTCCTCAATACAAAGCTAGCAAGAGGTGAACATGACGTCACAAGTATTTAACAGCATAGATATACTACTGTATGTGTATTAGTAAGTCAGTCATGTAGAAGCCAGAGTTATGCTAGACACACATTCAAAAGCATCAATTAAGTTAGCAGCATATGTAGTTATAGTTTATGTAGTTTAATGTACCAATAATATTGAACTATGCAAAAGCAAAATCACTGTAGTTATAGTTGCCTGTAAGTTTTTGGTCTTAAATGAGTTATTTTACAAGCATGTGTGTGAACTGTTTATTCTTTTCTTTTTTTTTTTAGTTTTGGCCATTTTCCCACCAATTTTCTCCCTGATTTTAGACATACCCAGTTCCACCTGCTAGCTAGGTTCCCCCCAATCAAACAATACTACCCGCGCTAGCAGAGTGAAGGCTAGCGTACTGCAAAACCAGCCACCACAACTGCCGCTAACACATCAGTGGACAGCTCAACACGCTTGGAGGAGAACACTAACCACCAATTCTGTTCAAGCGGCTGTGGCATCTCTGAAATTGAACTCGTAATCAGTTTTGATTTGTGCTTGGCTGTACCTCCTTAATTCAGAGTGTGCCCCAGTACAACCAGCAGTCTAGAAATGCCACTGGGAGTAAGTGTGTACACTTTAGACCAGGGGTGCTTAAAGTGTCAGGCATCAGGTGTCCTCGATGCCTGCTTTAGAGCTTTTGTCTAGGTATTTTTTCTATTTCAAACGTTGCTACAATA
The DNA here is from genome assembly GCF_015220715.1 of Pygocentrus nattereri. Lineage (NCBI taxonomy): Eukaryota > Metazoa > Chordata > Actinopteri > Characiformes > Serrasalmidae > Pygocentrus > Pygocentrus nattereri. The sequence continues at coordinate 7,473,486 of NC_051222.1, read as the reverse complement.
CGATATATCACAAAACAATGAGGAACAATGAGGAAAACATCACTTTTGGTTTGTAAACTGAAGTCCAAGTAAAATGTATAAGTCAATTCCAACTGACAGTTACATGTGACAATGAGTATAATTTTGTAAAGCAGTCACAACAGAAGAAATCTACATTTTATGAATGTGGTTATGAGGAAATACAACAAGTCTCTGACTTACGAAGCAGAAGGACATTTTTTAAATCAAACTGTTTACTGTGAGTGGGGTAGTGTGGTGGGTAGCGCTGTCGCCTCACAGTGAGGAGGGCCTGTTTTCAATTCCCCGGCCGGGCAGCCAGGGTCCTCTCTGTGTGGAGTTTACATGTTCTCCCCGTGTCTGCATGGGTTTCCTCTGGGTTCTCTGGTTTCCTCCCACAGTCCAAAGACATGCAGTCAGGCCAATTGGACATGCTACATTGCCCCTAGGTGTGATTGTGTATATCTGTCTGTCTGTCTGCTCTGCGATAAACTGGCGACCTGTCCAGAGTGTATCCTGTCTTCTGCCTGATGACCGCTGGGATTGGCACCCTGAGGGAGAAGCAGCTTAGAAAATGTGTGTGTGTGTGTGTGTGTGTGTGATGTGGCCTGATGATTTTTATGTAGCACCTACTATAAAAGACAGACAAATAAAAAGCTTGTCAGGCTCCAAACCTGAAACATGGACATGAACAACAGCCACGTTTACATGCAGCCCAATAATTCGTAAGTAATCTGACTAATAGCTCAATCGGAATTGAATACATCCGATTGAGGCATTCCCTATCGGAAAGTTCAAGTCCATTCTGTGCATTTGCATCTCGTCATAGTGAAGGTTTTATACCGTTCATCATGGCGGAGCAGAAACTGGTCTGCAGAGGAGACGAAGTTCATGCTCTGATCTTTAAAAGATGGTTGTGGGACAAACGTCTCAGAATACGACGTCATCATTTTAAAGTAAGTAAAAACACAAGCACTGCTCACTGCTGCTCATCTCACTCTGATTGGACTCACATGATGTTTGCTGTCATGGTAACATCTACACTAAGCGCTACTCCACGCATGCGCGTCATTTTGCATCAGATTACTTGTAGTGAGCATGTAAACGAAGATTTTCCATCAGATTGTTGAACACAGCGTGCATATAAACACCACAGTCTGAATCTGTAATCCGATTGGATTAAATTGGATTGGCAAAAATCTTGGCATGTAAACACAGTCACTGTGAATCGTATTAAAGCGTTTAGATATATATTATACATCTAGCATTATTTTTTTTGACCCTTCTTACTTACACAACTTCTACTAGGACATTTCCTTTAATTTGAAATGAATTTGAGTACATGGAATAAAAAATGATGGACAGAACATGCAGTATATAGGAGCTAGTAAACTGTAAGTGCAGAACGCTACCATTCACCCTGTCACTGGGTGTGGTGCAGAGATTAGTCTTGTCCAGCATGATCTACGGCCAATGGTTTCAGGCTTTGTCACTGCGGTACGTCCCCAACAAGCCACAATTCACCCTCTGCTGCCACATGACCCACGCAAAAATCAATCACAGTAAGGATGAGCGCAGCGACAGCTAACTGCATCTCCCGGAGTCCACAACATCACGTTGGATGACTCAACCGCACTGGTCAATAATTGATGCTACAAATCTCAAAGCAGAACACAAGCACGGCACATTCAATACAGCCAGTGAGGTAACACTAAATAAAACACTCAATGACAACATACAGACAAGAAACCATATGTGACCAATTCATATGCAGCATAGAGTGTTGATCCATCATACAGTGCCCTCCACAAATATTGGCACTCCCAGTGTAAAGAGCAAAAGGAGCTGTAAAAAATATTCATTCAAAATATTAACCAAAATCTGGGGTCGTTCTACAGAAAAGTCCATCTCTCCATAGCAGCCACTCGTGTTACCAGTCCTCATCAGTGTTACATGTAAGAAAGGTAACACCAGAGACGTTTTTACAAAACAATAATAACAAAATAATAATAATAACAAAAATACATTTTACAAAACAGCTACAGAGCATCAAACCACATGTCATGAATCATGGAAAATCCACTAGAATATGGAATTTAATCCATGTGTGTTCTATTTTATTCACAATTACCTCAGAATAAAGCCGGTCACACCAGTGACGTCAGCTAAAAGCTTCATATGAAATCATGAGAAAATCTCGGAGAACTGAAAGACACAGTGGACTCACCATGTGCTTTTCTTCATAGATCCTCAGAAAACAGGTAAAAGGAAGTGAAGTGACGTCATCGGCGTGACTTTTATTTCAAAATAAGATTTTTTTTGTTATGCGGTAACACCAGTGACACGACTCCTGGGCACCACGACTTTCATAATATACATAATATTTATTTGTCCTTTGTTTTCTTTGTCATTTAGTTTATATATTCCATAGTCACGTAGAGATTATTGTAGTGAAAATGGCAGAAAAATGTTTTTTTTTCTTCTTCAAAATATGGCCTCAGCCTTTACACACGACTGTGAGGACGAACACTTTTGTGGTGCTTGGAAGTAAAAACCAAAACTGCTGTGTGATTCTGAAAATAACTTGAAAATATAAATAATGTGTAACCCTTACATGTTTTTTTAAGTGTAATAGATCTGTAAACGCTAGGGACGCTTCTGTAGAATGACCCTCTAACCTGTACTTGAAGTACAATGGCTGACCAAAAAGCCTAAATAAATGTTATCATGAAATAAATGTTTTTTTAAGAGTTTAAGAATCTGCTGGGAAGAGGACCCCCCACACACTTAGGATAGTTCCAGGTGCCTAAGAATCAAGGGTTTGCCATGGCCTCCCCGATCTCCTGACCCAGCCCCCTTAGAAAACCTGGGGGAGGACTTGAAGAGGAGAGTCCACGGTGTTGACCTCAGACTGTATGAAGGAACCGCTCCTTTACTAAGGTCCTTTACTAAGTACACTGCAGTCTCATTAAGCATTAAAGAAGGAAGACTTACAACTGTTATCTTGGCAAAGGGAGGCTGTGCAAAGGATTAGATGTGCCGTTTGTGCTATTTGTTGCAAATACACATGAGAAAATATTTCATGAACAATGTAGGTTTTTCCATTTAATAACTGCGCTTCAAATAAAGCTTAGAGTTTTGTCAACAGTAATGATGCAAGGTCAAAAGGATCAGCATTAAGTGATGTTTTCTACAGCCTGTTTTGCTCATGTTTACCAGGCGCTGTCAGTCTGACCTCACATGCTAATACAATCAATGGTTTGGTCTACTTTGCTGTGCCAAATCTGGCCTGAATGCCCAGTACACCAAGCCAATGAATCTCGCAGCTAATGTAAAGAACCAGCTTTGGAGAAACATATTTATTGTACATGCATTGTATTTACATTTACACAGCCAGCTGTGGCTTTGAAAAGGGAAACAATTTTTAGCCATCTCACATCGTTACGGTTGGCAAATTCCCATCCAATTAGTTCCGTATCCAGCCAAACAGGCTCTGGACCTCATGCGGAAGGGTGAGAAGCAGTGGTTTATTATTGATAGTCAATGTTTGTAAATGTGTGGGAACTGAACTAGGCTGGGAGTTTGGTTGAAGAAAAAAAAAAAGAATAAAATATTTTTTTTTTAAGCCATATGGCCACTCAGGTCACTAGCTCAGTGCCCTTTATGTAAAATCTTGAGCCCAGGGGACTGGACAATAGCTAATGTCAACCCCTGCATGACCTGCTGTAGACAAGTCAAGTAAGGATATTGATTAACTGATTAACCATTAAAACCCATTCAACAACAGATACATGTTCAACCAATGCTTTCAGTTGAAAAGTCAATTCGACATGTGATAAAAAGTTCAACTAAAGTACAGCTACAACGATTTTATCAATTGCTTTTTTTGCTTCTGTTGAGTGTAGCCTTAAGCTATAGCCTGCAAAATTCGCATTTACAGCGTCAAGCAAGCCTCGTTTGGAAATCCGCAACCTGAGACAAAGCTGGTGACATAGAAACGGACTCGAATTGATCCTTCAATAATTGTTCAGCACAATCCATTCAGACTGCTATAAACTTGGCTAATGATACTTGCTACTGGGGGCGGCGCGGTGGTGTGGTGGGTAGCGCTGTCGCCTCACAGCGCTTGATTCCCCGGCCGGGTGACCGGGGTCCTCTCTGTGTGGAGTTCTCCGGTATCCTCCCACAGTCCAAAGACATGCAGTCAGGCCAATTGGACGTGCTAAATTGCCCCTAGGTGTGAGTGACTGTCTGTGTCTGTCTGTCTGCCCTGCGATGGGCTGGCAACCTGTCCAGGGTGTATCCTGCCTTCCGCCCGGAGACTGCTGGGATAGGCTCCAGCTCCCCCCCGCGACCCTGATGGAGAAGCGTCTTAGAAAATGGATGGATGGATGGATGGACTTGCTACTGGGGCTTTTATTGAGGGCCAGACTTTCTGGCCAGTCATAAACAAGATCTTCTGCTGAAAAAGAAACAATGGAAGCCTTTATAACCAACCAAATACGACTATATTCAATTCTAGAGTAAGAGCTTCAGGTAACGTCCTGTGGAACTCATGTCCTCTCGTCTTCTACCAAGACTGTGTGCTTTCAGACCATCCATTTTCCAGCTGTACTGCAACTAATCAATTTCACTTTAACCCACTGTAAAACTTGAGAAGGCCTGCCTTTGGACAGTCCCTTAGGAGCAATTGGAGCTCCAGTGTGACTGTAAACGTAGCTCCAGAGGATTCAAAAGGGATCGATGTCTGGCACGGTCTGTGAGAGGGGGGCCTCTCTCTGGACGAGGCCGCACTGGACTTTCCCTGCCCGGATCGATAGGTCCATGGAGCAAGTGGTAGTGGCATGAGGGATAGACTTTCACTCTCCTTCACAGCCAGACGACCCTGGAGTTCTAGTCTAGTAACAACAGAGTAACTGCTGCTGCCACTCCAACGCAAGGAGGACTAGAGGACAATGCAATGCAATGCAAGTTAACACTTAGAGGCATATGCCCTAGGATGAGTATCTGCCCATATTGTGATCTGATATTTGTACTTTCATAGAAGATACAGCCACACAGTGCACACATCAAGTCCGGTGAAGTGCACAACCCATTTAGTTTAGGTGAGATATGCTAGGCTGCCATACAAGCTCTAACATTCATATAGTTTACTTTAAAACAGACTCAAATATGTTTTTATTAGGGTTGGGCATTTCAGTTTAACTTGATATTCAGATTTGTTGACCATTATTTGGAATAACACTGAATTTACCATTTTGCCACAAGTTAGACTGGGAAATTTCTGCCCCGCTAGATCTGCCCCAGTCAACTGTAAGTGCCACAAAGGGGATAGATCAGTTAAAGATAATGTCCTCAAGCAAAGGTCCGGAACATCATAATATCTAACTTGCAATACGATTGAGTCATATTTCAACAATATTTATTGTCAGTTTACTTTTTAGACCATGACTGGCTCACTTTCTTCTCTGACTGTTTCTCGTCTCGTCCCTCCCCTGTGTGTGCGTCACTCACTCGAGTCTCAGTGCTCATTGTAATGCACAGATCTGATTGGCTGAGCAGCGTCACTTGTGATATTTACAACGCATGTGATTGGTCTTGAAGTTTCCTGGGCCGCTAACGCTACCATAAAGGCTGGAAAAGTTACGCCAAATAAAATAGGACCATTAAGTAATTCTCCATAGATATACTCCATCAGTTACAGGTCCAAGCCCACATAGGACAGCATCTGGTCTGGACTCGGACATTTGTGCGCCTATTAGTGACCTCTGAGATAGATCATCAACTCACGGAACAGGGCTGCTGAAAGCTGAAGTACATAGTGCATAGAAACTGCCTATCTTGTGTTGCTCCACCGCCCTGTGATGGACTGATGATCCAGCTCCACCCCGCGAACCACAAGGATAAGTGGCTTAGAAGATGTGTGTGTTCTACCACCTACTTCAGTTCCACACTGCCTCTGGAGGCAACATCAGCACTTGAGCCGTGCATTGGGAGCTTCATGAAAGACTGTAGCCCTCAATATTCAATGACAATAACTTTCCCAACAATGCACAATATCAGTCAGCTGACCTCCAATAGCTGATCCCACTGGACCTATTAGTATTTGTAAAGGCTTCCTGTTTTGCTGGGTGTTGCTGAGCGGAGTTTTGTTTACGGTTCACTGTGTGCTGCTGGACAGTGTCCAACCTTCCACCGAACCCTGGGAGTCATCTAAACCCCGCTACAGCACTAAGTAATTAGACTTAACCTTCAGTGGGAGTAAGGACTGAGAGAGAGAGAGAGGGGGAGAGACAGAAAAAAGGCAGTCAGAGACATGATGTCGGCACACCACTACACTGCTGACTCAGCGAT